>NC_053024.1:87008785-87116665 GCF_003073215.2 Triticum urartu
AATAAATAAAGACAACTCCTATGGCTCCTGCCGGTTGTCATACTCATCGACATGCAAGTCGTGATTCCTATTACAAGAACATGATCATCTCATACATCACATATATCATTCATCACATCCTTTGGCCATATCACATCACAAAACACTTGCTGCAAAAACAAGTTAGACGTCCTCTAATTGTTGTTGCAAGTTTTTACGTGGCTGCTATAGGTTTCTAGCAAGAACGTTTCTTACCTACGCCAAAACCACAACGTGAATTGCCAATTTCTATTTACCCTTCATAAGGACCCTGTTCATCGAATCCGATCTGACTAAAGTGGGATAGATAGACACCCGCCAGCCACCTTATGCAACTAGTGCATGTCAGTCGGTGGAACCGGTCTCATGTAAGCGTACGTGTAAGGTCGGTCCGGGCCGCTTCATCCCACGATGCCGCCGAATCAAGATAAGACTAGTAACGGCAAGATAATTGACAATATCGACGCCCACAACTACTTTGTGTTCTACTCGTGCATAGTAACTACGCATAGACCTAGCTCATGATGCCACTGTTGGGGAACATAGCAGAATTTTAAAATTTTCTACGCATCACCAAGATCAATCTACGGAGTCATCTAGCAATGAGGGATAGAGGAGTGCATCTATATACCATTGTAGATCGCGCGCGGAAGCGTTCAAGAGAACGGGGTTGATGGAGTCGTACTCGACGTGATTCAAATCACCGATGACCTAGTGCCGAATGGACGGCACCTCCGCGTTCAACACACGTACGGATAGGAAGAGGTCTCCTCCAACTTGATCCAGCAAGGGGGAAGGAGAGGTTGATGAAGATCCAGCAGTACGACGGCGTGGTGGTGGAAGCAACGGTGATCTCGGCAGGGCTTCGCCAAGCGCAGGGAGACAGAGGAGTGTCACGGGAGGGAGAGGGTGAGGCCAGGGGCTTGGGTGCGGCTGCCCTCCCTCCCCCCACTATATATAGGGTGCCTAGGGGGGGCGCCGGCCCTAGGAGATCCAATCTCCTAGGGGGGCGGCGGCCAAGGGGGTGCCTTGCCCCCCAAGGCAAGGGTGGCGCCCCCCACCCCTAGGGTTTCCAACCCTAGGCGCAGGGGGAGGCCCAGGGGGGCGCACCAGCCCACTAGGGGCTGGTTCCCCTCCCACCTCAGCCCATGGGGCCCTTTGGGATAGGTGGCCCCACCCGGTGGACCCCCGGGACCCTTCCGGTGGTCCCGGTACAATACCGATTACCCCCGAAACTTTCCCGATGGCCGAAACTTGACTTCCTATATATAAATCTTCACCTCCGGACCATTCCGGAACTCCTCGTGACGTCCGGGATCTCATCCGGGACTCCGAACAAGTTTCGGGTTACCGTATGCTAATATCTCTACAACCCTAGCGTCAACGAACCTTAAGTGTGTAGACCCTACAGGTTCGGGAGACATGCAGACATGACCGAGACACTTCTCCGGTCAATAACCAACAGTGGGATCTGGATACCCATGTTGGCTCCCACATGCTCCACGATGATCTCATCGGATGAACCACGGTGTCGAGGATTCAATCAATCCGTATACAATTCCCTTTGTCAATCGGTACGTTACTTGCCCGAGACGTGTTGTGGTCTATGTATTCACACATGTATTACGATTTCCGGATAACACAATTATAGCATGAACAATAGAAAATTATCATGAACAAAGAAATATAATAATAACCATTTTATTATTGCCTCTAGGGAATATTTCCAACAGTCTCCCACTTGCACTAGAGTCAATATTCTAGTTACATTGTGATGAATCGAACACTCATGCAGTTCTGGTGTTGATCATGTTTTGCTCTAGGGAGAGGTTTAGTCAACGGGTCTGCCACATTCAGGTCCGTATATACTTTACAAATCTCTATGTCTCCATTTTGAACACTTTGACGAATGGAGTTGATGCGACGCTTGATATGCCTGGTCTTCCTGTGAAACCTGGGCTCCTTGGCAAGGGCAATAGCTCTAGTGTTGTCACAGAAGAGAGTCATCGGTCCCGACGCATTGGGTATGACTCCTAGGTCGGTAATGAACTCCTTCACCCAGACTGCTTCTTGTGCTGCCACCGAGGCTGCCATGTACTCCGCTTCACATGTAGATCCCGCCACAACGCTTTGCTTGCAACTGCGCCAGCTTACTGCCCCACCATTCAAAATATACACATATCCGGTTTGTGACTTAGAGTCATCCAGATCTATGTCGAAGCTAGCATCAACGTAACCCTTTACGACGAGCTCTTCGTCACCTCCATACACGAGAAACATGTCCTTAGTCCTTTTTAGGTACTTTAGGATATTCTTGACCGCTGACTAGTGTTCCATGCCGGGATTACTTTGGTACCTTCCTACCAAACTTACGGCAAGGTTTACATCAGGTCTGGTACACAGCATAGCATACATGATAGACCCTATGGTCGAGGCATAGGGGACGACAGTCATCTTTTCTCTATCTTCTGCCGTGGTCGGGCATTGAGCCGTGCTTAATCTCATACCTTGCAATATAGGCAAGAACCCCTTCTTTGACTGGTCCATTTTGAACTTCTTCAATATCTTGTCAAGGTATGTACTCTGTGAAAGACCGATGAGGCGTCTCGATCTATCTCTATAGATCTTGATGCCTAATATATAAGCAGCTTCTCCAAGGTCCTTCATTGAAAAACACTTGTTCAAGTTGGGCTTTATGCTTTCCAAGAATTCTTTATCATTTCCCATCAACAGTATGTCATCCACATACAATATGAGAAATGCTACAGAGCTCCCACTCACTTTCTTGTAAATGCAGGCTTCTCCATAAGTCTGCATAAACCCAAACGCTTTGATCATCTCATCAAAACGAATGTTCCAACTCCGAGATGCTTGCACCAGCCCATAAATCGAGCGTTGGAGCTTGCACACCTTGTCAGCATTCTTAGGATCGACAAAACCTTCCGTCTGCATCATATACAATTCTTCCTTAAGGAAACCATTAAGGAATGCCGTTTTGACGTCCATTTGCCATATCTCATAATCATAGAATGCGGCAATTGCTAACATGATTCGGACGGACTTCAGCTTCGCTACGGGTGAGAAAGTCTCATCGTAGTCAACCCCTTGAACTTGTCGATAACCCTTAGCGACAAGCTGAGCTTTATAGATGGTCACATTACTATCCGCGTCTGTCTTCTTCTTAAAGATCCATTTATTTTCTATGGCTCGCCGATCATCGGGCAAGTTAGTGAAAGTCCATACTTCGTTTTCATACATGGATCCTATCTCGGATTTCATGGCTTCCAGCCATTTGTCGGAATTCGGGCCCCCCATCGCTTCTTCATAGTTCAAAGGTTCACCGTTGTCTAACAACATGATTTCCAAGACGGGGTTGCCGTACCACTCTGGTGCGGAACGTGTCCTCGTGGACCTAGGAAGTTCAGTAGTAACTTGATCTGAAGTTTCATGATCATCATCATTAACTTCCTCTATAGTCGGTGCAGGCACCTTAGGAACATTTTCCTGAGCTGCGCCACTTACCGGTTCAAGAGGTAATACTTCATCAAGTTCTACTTTCCTCCCACTTATTTCTTTTGAGAGAAATTCTTTCTCTAGAAAGGACCCATTCTTGGAAAAAGATCTTGCCTTCGGATCTGAGATAGAAGGTATACCCAACAGTTTCTTTAGGGTATCCTATGAAGACGCAATTTTCCGATTTGGGTTCGAGCTTTTCTGGTTGAAGTTTCTTGACATAAGCATCGCATCCCCAAACTTTTAGAAACGACAGCTTAGGTTTCTTCTCAAACCATAATTCATACGGTGTCATCTCAACGGATTTCGACGGAGCCCTATTTAAAGTGAATGTGGCAGTCTCTAAAGCATAGCCCCAAAATGACAGCGGTAAATCGGTAAGAGACATAATAGATCGCACCATATCTAATAGAGTGTGATTACGACGTTCGGACACACCATTACGCTGAGGTGTTCCAGGCAGCGTCAGTTGTGAAACTATTCCACATTTTCTTAAGTGTGTGCCAAATTCATGACTCAAGTATTCTCCCCCATGATCTGATCGCGAGAACTTGATTTCTTTTGTCACGTTGATTCTCAACCTCACTCTGAAATTCCTTGAACTTTTCAAAGGTCTCGGACTTGTGGTTCATTAAGTAGACATACCCATATCTACTCAAGTCATCAGTGAGGGTGAGAACATAACGATAGCCACCGCGAGCCTCAAAACTCATTGGACTGCACACATCAGTATGTATGATTTCCAATAAGTTGGTTGCTCGCTCCATTGTTCCTGAGAACGGAGTCTTGGTCATTTTACCCATGAGTCATGGTTCGCACGTGTCAAATGATTCGTAATCAAGAGACTCTAAAAGTCCATCTACATGGAGCTTCTTCATGCGTTTGACACCTATGTGACCAAGGCGGTAGTGCCACAAGTATGTGGGCCTATCATTATCAACCTTACATCTTTTGGTATTTACACTATGAATATGTGTAGCATTACGCTCGAAATTCATTAAGAATAAACCACTCACCATCAGAGCATGACCATAAAACATATCTCTCATATAAATAGAACAACCATTATTCTCGGATTTAAATGAGTAGCCATCTCGAATTAAACGAGATCCTGATACAATGTTCATGCTCAAAGCTGGCACTAAATAACAATTATTGAGGTTTGAAACTAATCCCGTAGGTAAATGTAGAGGCAGCGTGCCGACGGCGATCACATCAACCTTGGAACCATTCCCGACGCGCATCGTCACCTCATCCTTCGACAGTCTCCGCTTATTCCGCAGCTCCTGCTTTGAGTTACAAATGTGAGCAACCGCACCGGTATCAAATACCCAGGAGCTACTACGAGTACTGGTAAGGTACACATCAATTACATGTATATCACATATACCTTTAGTGTTGCCGGCCTTCTTGTCCGCTAAGTATTTGGGGCAGTTCCGCTTCAAGTGACCACTTCCCTTGCAATAAAAACACTCAATCTCGGGCTTGGGTCCATTCTTTGGCTTCTTCCCGATAGCTTGCTTACCAGGCGCGGCAACTCCCTTGCCGTCCTTCTTGAAGTTCTTCTTACCCTTGCCTTTCTTGAACTTAGTGGTTTTATTCACCATCAACACTTGATGTTCCTTTTTGATTTCCACCTCTGCTGATTTCAGCATTGAATACACCTCAGGAATGGTCTTTTCCATCCCCTGCATATTGAAGTTCATCACAAAGCTCTTGTAGCTTGGTGGAAGCGACTAAAGGATTCTGTCAATGACCGCATCATCCGGCAGATTAACTCCCAGCTGAGTCAAGCGGTTATGCAACCCAGACATTCTGAGTATGTGCTCACTGACAGAACTATTTTCCTCCATCTTACAGCTGAAGAACTTGTCAGATACTTCATATCTCTCGACCCGGGCATGAGCTTGAAAAACCATTTTTAGCTCTTCGAACATCTCATATGCTCCGTGTCTCTCAAAATGCTTTTGGAGCCCCGGCTCTAAGCTGTAAAGCATGCCGCACTGAACGAGGGAGTAATCATCATCCCGTGACTGCCAAGCGTTCATAACGTCTTGGTTCTGTGGGACAGGTGCGTCACCTAGCAGTGCTTCTAGGACATAATCTTTCTTGGCAGCTATGAGGATGATCCTCAGGTTCCGGACCCAGTCTGTATAGTTGCTGCCATCGTCTTTCAGCTTGGTTTTCTCTAGGAATGCGTTGAAGTTGAGGACAATGTGGGACATTTGATCTACAAGATATATTGTAAAGATTTTAGACTAAGTTCATGATAATTAAGTTCATCTAATCAAATTATTCAATGAACTCCCACTCAGATAGACATCCCTCCAGTCATCTAAGTGAAACATGATACGAGTTAACTAGGCCGTGTCCGATCATCAAGTGAGACGGACTAGCCAACATCGGTGAACATCTTCATGTTGATCGTATCTTCTATACGACTCATGCTCGACCTTTCGGTCTTCCATGTTCCGAGGCCATGTCTGTACGTGCTAGGCTCGTCAAGTCAACCTAAGTGTATTGCGTGTGTAAATCTGGCTTACACCTGTTGTATTCGAACATTAGAATCTATCACACCCGATCATCACGTGGTGCTTCGAAACAACGAACCTTCGCAACGGTGCACAGTTAGGGGGAACACTTTCTTGAAATTATTACGAGGGATCATCTTATTTAAGCTACCGTCGTTCTAAGCAAATAAGATGTAAAACATGATAAACATCACATGCAATCAAATAGTGACATGATATGGCCAATATCATTTGCTCCTTTTGATCTCCATCTTTGGGGCTCCATGATCATCGTTGTCACCGGCATGACACCATAATCTCCATCATCATGATCTCCATCATCGTGTCTTCTTGAAGTTGTCTCGTCATCTATTACTTCTACTACTATGGCTAACGCTTTAGCAATAAAGTAAAGTAATTACATGACATTTATGTTGACACGCAGGTCATAAATAAATAAAGACAACTCCTATGGCTCCTGCCGGTTGTCATACTCATCGACATGCAAGTCGTGATTCCTATTACAAGAACATGATCATCTCATACATCACATATATCATTCATCACATCCTTTGGCCATATCACATCACAAAACACTTGCTGCAAAAACAAGTTAGACGTCCTCTAATTGTTGTTGCAAGTTTTTACGTGCCTGCTATAGGTTTCTAGCAAGAACGTTTCTTACCTACGCCAAAACCACAACGTGAATTGCCAATTTCTATTTACCCTTCATAAGGACCCTGTTCATCGAATCCGATCTGACTAAAGTGGGATAGATAGACACCCGCCAGCCACCTTATGCAACTAGTGCATGTCAGTCGGTGGAACCAGTCTCATGTAAGCGTACGTGTAAGGTCGGTCCGGGCCGCTTCATCCCACAATGCCGCCGAATCAAGATAAGACCAGTAACGGCAAGATAATTGACAATATGGACGCCCACAACTACTTTGTGTTCTACTCGTGCATAGTAACTACGCATAGACCTAGCTCATGATGCCACTGTTGGCTGTTGGGGAACATAGCAGAATTTTAAAATTTTCTACGCATCACCAAGATCAATCTACGGAGTCATCTAGCAATGAGGGATAGAGGAGTGCATCTATATACCATTGTAGATCGCGCGCGGAAGCGTTCAAGAGAACGGGGTTGATGGAGTCGTACTCGACGTGATTCAAATCACCGATGACCTAGTGCCGAATGGACGGCACCTCCGCGTTCAACACACGTACGGATAGGAAGAGGTCTCCTCCAACTTGATCCAGCAAGGGGGAAGGAGAGGTTGATGAAGATCCAGCAGTACGACGGCGTGGTGGTGGAAGCAACGGTGATCTCGGCAGGGCTTCGCCAAGCGCAGGGAGACAGAGGAGTGTCACGGGAGGGAGAGGGTGAGGCCAGGGGCTTGGGTGCGGCTGCCCTCCCTCCCCCCACTATATATAGGGTGCCTAGGGGGGGCGCCGGCCCTAGGAGATCCAATCTCCTAGGGGGGCGGCGGCCAAGGGGGTGCCTTGCCCCCCAAGGCAAGGGTGGCGCCCCCCACCCCTAGGGTTTCCAACCCTAGGCGCAGGGGGAGGCCCAGGGGGGCGCACCAGCCCACTAGGGGCTGGTTCCCCTCCCACCTCAGCCCATGGGGCCCTTTGGGATAGGTGGCCCCACCCGGTGGACCCCCGGGACCCTTCCGGTGGTCCCGGTACAATACCGATTACCCCCGAAACTTTCCCGATGGCCGAAACTTGACTTCCTATATATAAATCTTCACCTCCGGACCATTCCGGAACTCCTCGTGACGTCCGGGATCTCATCCGGGACTCCGAACAAGTTTCGGGTTACCGTATGCTAATATCTCTACAACCCTAGCGTCAACGAACCTTAAGTGTGTAGACCCTACAGGTTCGGGAGACATGCAGACATGACCGAGACACTTCTCCGGTCAATAACCAACAGTGGGATCTGGATACCCATGTTGGCTCCCACATGCTCCACGATGATCTCATCGGATGAACCACGGTGTCGAGGATTCAATCAATCCGTATACAATTCCCTTTGTCAATCGGTACGTTACTTGCCCGAGACGTGTTGTGGTCTATGTATTCACACATGTATTACGATTTCCGGATAACACAATTATAGCATGAACAATAGAAAATTATCATGAACAAAGAAATATAATAATAACCATTTTATTATTGCCTCTAGGGAATATTTCCAACAGTCTCCCACTTGCACTAGAGTCAATATTCTAGTTACATTGTGATGAATCGAACACTCATGCAGTCTGGTGTTGATCATGTTTTGCTCTAGGGAGAGGTTTAGTCAACGGGTCTGCACATTCAGGTCCGTATATACTTTACAAATCTCTATGTCTCCATTTTGAAACTTTGACGAATGGAGTGATGCGACGCTTGATATGCCTGGTCTTCCTGTGAAACCTGGGCTCCTTGGCAAGGGCAATAGCTCTAGTGTTGTCACAGAAGAGAGTCATCGGTCCCGACGCATTGGGTATGACTCCTAGGTCGGTAATGAACTCCTTCACCCAGACTGCTTCTTGTGCTGCCACCGAGGCTGCCATGTACTCCGCTTCACATGTAGATCCCGCCACAACGCTTTGCTTGCAACTGCGCCAGCTTACTGCCCCACCATTCAAAATATACACATATCCGGTTTGTGACTTAGAGTCATCCAGATCTATGTCGAAGCTAGCATCAACGTAACCCTTTACGACGAGCTCTTCGTCACCTCCATACACGAGAAACATGTCCTTAGTCCTTTTTAGGTACTTTAGGATATTCTTGACCGCTGACTAGTGTTCCATGCCGGGATTACTTTGGTACCTTCCTACCAAACTTACGGCAAGGTTTACATCAGGTCTGGTACACAGCATAGCATACATGATAGACCCTATGGTCGAGGCATAGGGGACGACAGTCATCTTTTCTCTATCTTCTGCCGTGGTCGGGCATTGAGCCGTGCTTAATCTCATACCTTGCAATATAGGCAAGAACCCCTTCTTTGACTGGTCCATTTTGAACTTCTTCAATATCTTGTCAAGGTATGTACTCTGTGAAAGACCGATGAGGCGTCTCGATCTATCTCTATAGATCTTGATGCCTAATATATAAGCAGCTTCTCCAAGGTCCTTCATTGAAAAACACTTGTTCAAGTTGGGCTTTATGCTTTCCAAGAATTCTTTATCATTTCCCATCAACAGTATGTCATCCACATACAATATGAGAAATGCTACAGAGCTCCCACTCACTTTCTTGTAAATGCAGGCTTCTCCATAAGTCTGCATAAACCCAAACGCTTTGATCATCTCATCAAAACGAATGTTCCAACTCCGAGATGCTTGCACCAGCCCATAAATCGAGCGTTGGAGCTTGCACACCTTGTCAGCATTCTTAGGATCGACAAAACCTTCCGTCTGCATCATATACAATTCTTCCTTAAGGAAACCATTAAGGAATGCCGTTTTGACGTCCATTTGCCATATCTCATAATCATAGAATGCGGCAATTGCTAACATGATTCGGACGGACTTCAGCTTCGCTACGGGTGAGAAAGTCTCATCGTAGTCAACCCCTTGAACTTGTCGATAACCCTTAGCGACAAGCTGAGCTTTATAGATGGTCACATTACTATCCGCGTCTGTCTTCTTCTTAAAGATCCATTTATTTTCTATGGATCACCGATCATCGGGCAAGTCAGTCAAAGTCCATACTTCGTTTTCATACATGGATCCTATCTCGGATTTCATGGCTTCCAGCCATTTGTTGGAATCGGGCCCCGCCATCGCTTCTTCATAGTTCGAAGGTTCACCGTTGTCTAACAACATGATTTCCAAGACAGGGTTGCCGTACCACTCTGGTGCGGAACGTGTCCTCGTGGACCTAGGAAGTTCAAGTAGTAACTTGATCTGAGTTTCATGATCATCATCATTAACTTCCTCTATAGTCGGGTGCAGGCACCTCAGGAAACATTTTCCTGAGCTGCGCCACTTACGGTTCAAGAGTAATACTTCATCAAGTTCTACTTTCCTCCCACTTATTTCTCTTTGAGAGAAATTCTTTCTCTAGAAAGGACCCATTCTTGGCAAAAAGATCTTGCCTTCGGATCTGAGGTAGAAGTATACCCAACAGTTTCTTTAGGGTATCCTATGAAGACGCATTTTCCGATTTGGGTTCGAGCTTTTCTGGTTGAAGTTTCTTGACATAAGCATCGCATCCCCAAACTTTTAGAAACGACAGCTTAGGTTTCTTCTCCAAACCATAATTCATACGGTGTCATTCTCAACGGATTTCGACGGAGCCCTATTTAAAGTGAATGTGGCAGTCTCTAAAGCATAGCCCCAAAATGACAGCGGTAAATCGGTAGAGACATAATAGATCGCACCATATCTAATAGAGTGCGATTACGATGTTCGGACACACATTACGCTGAGGTGTTCCAGGCGGCGTGAGTTGTTGAAACTATTCCACATTTTCTTAAGTGTGTGCCAAATTCATGACTCAAGTATTCTCCCCCATGATCTGATCGCGAGGAACTTGATTTCTTTTGTCACGTTGATTCTCAACCTCACTCTGAAATTCCTTGAACTTTTCAAAGGTCTCGGACTTGTGGTTCATTAAGTAGACATACCCATATCTACTCAAGTCATCAGTGAGGGTGAGAACATAACGATAGCCACCGCGAGCCTCAAAACTCATTGGACTGCACACATCAGTATGTATGATTTCCAATAAGTTGGTTGCTCGCTCCATTGTTCCTGAGAACGGAGTCTTGGTCATTTACCCATGAGTCATGGTTCGCACGTGTCAAATGATTCGTAATCAAGAGACTCTAAAAGTCCATCTACATGGAGCTTCTTCATGCGTTTGACACCTATGTGACCAAGGCGGTAGTGCCACAGTATGTGGCTATCATTATCAACCTTACATCTTTTGGTATTTACACTATGAATATGTAGCATTTACGCTCGAATTCATTAAGAATAAACCACTCACCATCAGAGCATGACCATAAAACATATCTCTCATATAAATAGAACAACCATTATTCTCGGATTTAAATGAGTAGCCATCTCGAATTAAACGAGATCCTGATACAATGTTCATGCTCAAAGCTGGCACTAAATAACAATTATTGAGGTTTGAAACTAATCCCGTAGGTAAATGTAGAGGCAGCGTGCCGACGGCGATCACATCAACCTTGGAACCATTCCCGACGCGCATCGTCACCTCATCCTTCGACAGTCTCCGCTTATTCCGCAGCTCCTGCTTTGAGTTACAAATGTGAGCAACCGCACCGGTATCAAATACCCAGGAGCTACTACGAGTACTGGTAAGGTACACATCAATTACATGTATATCACATATACCTTTAGTGTTGCCGGCCTTCTTGTCCGCTAAGTATTTGGGGCAGTTCCGCTTCAAGTGACCACTTCCCTTGCAATAAAAACACTCAATCTCGGGCTTGGGTCCATTCTTTGGCTTCTTCCCGATAGCTTGCTTACCGGGCGCGGCAACTCCCTTGCCGTCCTTCTTGAAGTTCTTCTTACCCTTGCCTTTGTTGAACTTAGTGGTTTTATTCACCATCAACACTTGATGTTCCTTTTTGATTTCCACCTCTGCTGATTTCAGCATTGAATACACCTCGGGAATGGTCTTTTCCATCCCCTGCATATTGAAGTTCATCACAAAGCTCTTGTAGCTCGGTGGAAGCGACTACGACCTTGGAACCATTCCCGACGCGCATCGTCACCTCGTCCTTCGACAGTCTCCGCTTATTCCGCAGCTCCTGCTTTGAGTTACAAATGTGAGCAACCGCACCGGTATCAAATACCCAGGAGCTACTACGAGTACTGGTAAGGTACACATCAATTACATGTATATCACATATACCTTTAGTGTTGCCGGCCTTCTTGTCCGCTAAGTATTTGGGGCAGTTCCGCTTCAAGTGACCACTTCCCTTGCAATAAAAACACTCAATCTCGGGCTTGGGTCCATTCTTTGGCTTCTTCCCGATAGCTTGCTTACCAGGCGCGGCAACTCCCTTGCCGTCCTTCTTGAAGTTCTTCTTACCCTTGCCTTTCTTGAACTTAGTGGTTTTATTCACCATCAACACTTGATGTTCCTTTTTGATTTCCACCTCTGCTGATTTCAGCATTGAATACACCTCAGGAATGGTCTTTTCCATCCCCTGCATATTGAAGTTCATCACAAAGCTCTTGTAGCTTGGTGGAAGCGACTAAAGGATTCTGTCAATGACCGCATCATCCGGCAGATTAACTCCCAGCTGAGTCAAGCGGTTATGCAACCCAGACATTCTGAGTATGTTGCTCACTGACAGAACTATTTTCCTCCATCTTACAGCTGAAGAACTTGTCGGAGACTTCATATCTCTCGACCCGGGCATGAGCTTGAAAAACCATTTTTAGCTCTTCGAACATCTCATATGCTCCATGTCTCTCAAAACGCTTTTGGAGCCCCGGTTCTAAGCTGTAAAGCATGCCGCACTGAACGAGGGAGTAATCATCAGCACGTGACTGCCAAGCGTTCATAACGTCTTGGTTCTGGACGGGTGCGTCACCTAGCGGTGCTTCTAGGACATAATCTTTCTTGGCAGCTATGAGGATGATCCTCAGGTTCCGGACCCAATCCGTATAGTTGCTGCCATCGTCTTCAGCTTGGTTTTCTCTAGGAACGCGTTGAAGTTGAGGACAACGTTGGCCATTTGATCTACAAGACATATTGTAAAGATTTTAGACTAAGTTCATGATAATTAAGTTCATCTAATCAAATTATTCAATGAACTCCCACTTAGATAGACATCCCTAGTCATCTAAGTATAACATGATCCGAGTTAACTAGGCCGTGTCCGATCATCACGTGAGACGGACTAGTCAACATCGTGAACATCTTCATGTTGATCGTATCTTCTATACGACTCATGCTCGACCTTTCGGTCTTCTGTTTCCGAGGCCATGTCTGTACATGCTAGGCTCGTCAAGTCAACCTAAGTGTATTGCGTGTGTAAATCTGGCTTACACCCGTTGTATTCGAACGTTAGAAATCTATCACACCCGATCATCACGTGGTGCTTCGAAACAACGAACCTTCGCAATGGTGCACAGTTAGGGGGAACACTTTCTTGAAATTAATTCGAGGGATCATCTTATTTAAGCTACCGCCGTTCTAAGCAAATAAGATGTAAAACATGATAAACATCGCATGCAATCAAATAGTGACATGATATGGCCAATATCATTTGCTCCTTTGATCTCCATCTTCGGGGCTCCATGATCATCGTTGTCACCGGCATGACACCATGATCTCCATCATCGTGTCTTCTTGAAGTTGTCACATCATCTATTACTTCTACTACTATGGCTAACGCTTTAGCAATAAAGTAAAGTAAATACATGACGTTTATGTTGACACGCAGGTCATAAATAAATAAAGACAACTCCTATGGCTCCTGCCGGTTGTCATACTCATCGACATGCAAGTCGTGATTCCTATTACAAGAACATGATCATCTCATACATCACATATATCATTCATCACATCCTTTGGCCATATCACATCACAAAGCACTTGTTGCATTAGACGTCCTCTAATTGTTGTTGCAAGTTTTTACGTGGCTGCTATAGGATTCTAGCAAGAACGTTTCTTACCTACGCCAAAACCACAACGTGAATTGCCAATTTCTATTTACCCTTCATAAGGACCCTGTTCATCGAATCCGATCCGACTAAAGTGGGAGAGACAGACACCCGCCAGCCACCTTATGCAACTAGTGCATGTCAGTCGGTGGAACCAGTCTCACGTAAGCGTACGTGTAAGGTCGGTCCGGGCCGCTTCATCCCACAATGCCGCCGAATCAAGATGAAGACTAGTAACGGCAAGATAATTGAACAAAACGCCCACAACTACTTTGTGTTCTACTCGTGCATAGAAACTACGCATAGACCTAGCTCATGATGCCACTCTTGGGGAACGTAGCAGAATTTTAATTTTCTACGCATCACCAAGATCAATCTATGGAGTCATCTAGCAACGAGGGAGAGAGGAGTGCATCTACATACCCTTGTAGATCGCGCGCGGAAGCGTTCAAGAGAACGGGTTGATGGAGTCGTACTCGACGTGATCCAAATCACCGATGACCAAGTGCCGAACGGACGGCACCTCCGCGTTCAACACACGTACGGTTGGGAAGACGTCTCCTCCAACTTGATCCAGCAAGGGGGAAGGAGAGGTTGATGAAGATCCAGCAGCACGACGGCGTGGTGGTGGAAGCAACGGTGATCTCGGCAGGGCTTCGCCAAGCGCAGGGAGACGGAGGAGTGTCACGGGAGGGAGAGGGAGAGGCCAGGGGCTTGGTGCGGCTGCCCTCCCTCCCCCCACTATATATAGGGTGCCTAGGGGGCGGCCCTAGGAGATCCAATCTCCAGGGGGCGGCGGCCAAGGGGTGCCTTGCCCCCCAAGGCAAGGTGGGGCGCCCCCCACCCCTAGGGTTTCCAACCCTAGGCGCAGGGGGAGGCCCATGGGGGGCGCACCAGCCCACTAGGGGCTGGTTCCCCTCCCACTTCAGCCCATGGGGCCCTCCGGGATAGGTGGCCCCACCCGGTGGACCCCCGGGACCCTTCGGGTGGTCCCGGTACATTACCGATTAGCCCCGAAACTTTCCCGATGGCCGAAACTTGACTTCCTATATATAAATCTTCACCTCCGGACCATTCCAGAACTCCTCGTGACGTCCAGGATCTCATCTGGGACTCCGAACAAGTTTCGGGTTATCGTATGCTAATATCTCTACAACCCTAGCGTCACTGAACCTTAAGTGTGTAGACCCTACGGGTTCGGGAGACATGCATACATGACCGAGACACTTCTCCGGTCAATAACCAACATCGGGGTCTAGATACCCATGTTGGCTCCCACATGCTCCATGATGATCTCATCGGATGAACCATGGTGTCGAGGATTCAATCAATCCGTATACAATTCCCTTTGTCAATCAGTACTTTACTTGCCCGAGACTCGATCGTCGGTATCCCAATACCTAGTTCAATCTTGTTACCGGCAAGTCACTTTACTCGTGCTGTAATGCATGATCCCGTGATCAACCACTTGGTCACATTGAGCTCATTATGATGATGCATTACCGAGTGGGCCCAGAGATACCTCTCCGTCATACGGAGTGACAAATCCCAGTCTCGATTCGTGCCAATCCAACAGACACTTTTGGAGATACCTGTAATGTACCTTTATAGTCACCCAGTTATGTTGTGACGTTTGGCACACCCAAGGCACTCCTACGGTATCCGGGAGTTGCACAATCTCATGGTCTAAGGAAATGATACTTGACATTCAGAAAAGCTACAGCAAACGAACTAGACGATCTTTGAGCTATGCTTAGGATTGGGGCTTGTCCATCACATCATTCTCCTAATGATGTGATCCCGTTATCAATGACATCCAATGTCCATAGTCAGGAAACCATGACTATCTTTTGATCAACGAGCTAGTCAACTAGAGGCTCACTAGGGACGTGTTGTGGTCTATGTATTCACACATGTATTACGATTTCCGGATAACACAATTATAGCATGAACAATAGACAATTATCATGAACAAAGAAATATAATAATAACCATTTTATTATTGCCTCTAGGGCATATTTCCAACAGCTTCCCGAAATTCGAATCCTGCGATATCCGCGAAGAGCAGAGCAACTTGTCAGACTGAAAACATCCTCTACATTATCATTCGGAATTCTACCGTGAAAATTCACTCGACAAAAACCAAGAATGGACCAAGGCGACTGAAGAGGAAGTTGGCATTGTTTCCTTAGTTCATGGCTCCAGAACAAGTTACACTCACAACACGAAAAATGGTCGGAAGTGTTCTCAACTCCTTCCCCACTCAAACCTGATCCATTCGGGGGCTAATGATGAAGTTATGTACCTAGGGTAGGGTCATGGATCTATCCAAGATACCCTCCCCAAGGACATCTCTAAAAGAACCAGAAGCAGTTGAAGAGAGATCATCATCTACTCGACCATGAAGTTATGTTCCACTCGACAGCTTTGAAGACACTTGACCATGCGAACAACCACTCGAAAACCAGAAGATGTGAAGCCACTCACTCCACAACAGTCAGGATTTAAGTCATAGCTTTAATAATCATTTATAGCACTTTACTCTGGATGTTACCAGTAACGCTCCTCCTTTATAAACATTGAACCCTGAGTAACGGAGGGGAGCTGGGGTCTTGGCGCACTCTATATAAGCCACCCCCTCCTATCAGACAAGGGTTCGCACCTTTTGTAATTCACACGCATATATCCAGTCGACCACCTCTGGGCTCCAAGACGTAGGGCTGTTACTTCCTCCGAGAAGGGCCTGAACTCGTAAAACTCGCGTGTGCAACTCCTCCTTAGCTAGGATCTTGCCTCTACATTCCTACCCCCCCCCTATTCTACTGTTAGGCTTAGAACCACGACAGGCACCTCCGATGATGTGTGAGTAGTTTACTTCAGACCTTCAGGTCCATAGCTAGTAGCTAGATGGCTTCTTCTCTCTCTTTGGATCTCAATACAAAGTTCTCCTCGATTCTATTGGAGATCTATTCGATGTAATCTTCTTTTACGGTGTTTTTGTCGAGATCCGATGAATTGTGGGTTTATGATCAAGTTTATCTATGAACAATATTTGAATCTCCTCTGAATTATTTTATGTATGATTGGTTTATCTTTGCAAGTCTCTTCGAATTATCAGTTTGTTTTGGCCTACTAGATTGATCTTTCTTGCAATGGGAGAAGTGCTTAGCTTTGGGTTCAATCTTGCGGTGCTCGATCCCAGTGAAAGAAAGGGAAATGACACGTATTGTATTGTTGCCATCGAGGATAAAAAGATGGGGCTTACATCATATTGCAAGAGTTTATCCCACTACATCATGTCATCTTGCTTAAGGCGTTACTCTGTTCTTATGAACATAATACTCTAGATGCATGCTGGATAGCAGTTGATGTGTGGAGTAATAGTAGTATATGCAGAATCGTTTCGGTCTACTTGTCACGGACGTGATGCCTATATACATGATCATGCCTAGATATTCTCATAATTATTCACTTTTCTATCAATTGATCGACAGTAATTTGTTCACCCACCATAATACTTATGCTATCTTGAGAGAAGCCACTAGTGAAACCTATGTCCCCGGGTCTATTCTCCATCATATAAGTTTCCCTCTATTTTATTTTCCAATCTTTACTTTCAATCTATATCATAAAAATACCAAAAATATTTATCTTATTATTATTATCTCTATCAGATCTTACTCTTTGCAAGTGGCCGTGAAGGGATTTACAATCCCTTTATTGCGTTGTTTGCGAGGTTCTTATTTGTGTGTGTAGGTACGAGGTGACTCGCGCGTGGTCTCCTACTGGATTGATACCTTGGTTCTCAAAAACTGAGGGAAACACTTACGCTGCTTTACTGCATCACCCTTTCCTCTTCAAGGGAAAACCAACATAGTGCTCAAGAGGTAGCAAGAAGGATTTCTGACGCTGTTGCTGGGGAGATCTACGCTAAGTCAAGACATACCAAGTACCCATCACAACTCTTAACCTTCACATTACATTATTTGCCATTTGCCTCTCGTTTTCCTCTCCCCCACTTC
The DNA here is from genome assembly GCF_003073215.2 of Triticum urartu. Lineage (NCBI taxonomy): Eukaryota > Viridiplantae > Streptophyta > Magnoliopsida > Poales > Poaceae > Triticum > Triticum urartu. The sequence continues at coordinate 87,026,506 of NC_053024.1, forward strand.
ACCCTTGCCGTTTTATTCCCACGCTTTTTTCGTTTGCCTATTTTTCCTACCTTCCTTCTGTGTGCTCGTTCTTTTTGCAATTTGTTGCCATCATGTCTGAAACTGGGGTGGTTACCATTGATAAGGATAATAATATGGAAAACTTTGATGCTATTGATGATCCTCTTGGAAATCCTATTATTTTGCACACTAAAAAGTTTCGCATCGGTAGCGGTAATATTATTTGGGAAGGGAGCTATCCAAGATTTCTTTACTTGTGCTGGTGCTTTGCCCACCATGAGTGGATCTATCCTTCATAAAACTAGTAGTCTCGCAGATGCCATATCTTTGCTCATAGTTGAACTTGAAAGACAATTTTTACATATGCATCCTTCCATACAAAAGATTTTCGTAGAATTTTCTAATATTGAGCATTCTTCTGTTAAGTGAGCTGCTACCATCTTTTTAGCTCATGAGTTCAGATTTATAATAAAAGAAGCCAGTGAAATTTGTGTGCATTATAGGGTGGATGCTGGCCGTCCTCCCATAGAAGCAATCCTTTTCTATCAAGAAGACATTATGCATTTACGATCTTTAGATCATGTTGCTTTTAATGAAAACCTTAGAAAAAAGGTTCCTACTGATGATCTTGTTAATAGGATCTATGAAATTAATGATAATTTTGCCATCCAGAATAATGGGCTAGGTTTTTTGCTTGAACAAAGACTCATGACATTTTGCCAAAAGAATGCTTATAATGATGAATTGATTGTGCAATATGAGGGGCCAAAGGAGGAACCAACACCTCCTGAGCTTGATCTTGGGGACTTTTGTCCCATTAAATTTATCCCTTTTGATTACTTTTGCTTGGCACAAAGAAAGCTTGCTGCTGAATTTATGGAGTATGAGATGAGCTTTCGCGATTTACCTTATCATTATCATGGCAATACCTAGATCTATCTTCGCTTTTATGCCTAGCTAGGGGCGTTAGACGATAACGCTTGTTGGGAGGCAACCCAATTTTATTTTTATTCCTTGTTTTTTGCTCCTGATTAGTAATAAATAATTTATCTAGCATCTGTTTTGGTTGTGTTTTTTGTGTTTAATTAGTGTTTGTGTCAAGTAGAACCGTTGGGAAGACTTGGGGAAAGTCTTTTTGATCTTGTTGTAAAAAACAGATACTTTAGCACTCACGAGAATTCCTGCCATTTTTTATTGGAGAGTGCTACTTAGTTAATTCGTTTTTCAAATGATTAATAGATAAATTCCTCACGTCAAAAAATTTATTTTAGAATTTTTGGGGTTCCAGAAGTTTGCATTAGTTACAGATTACTACAGACTGATCTGTTTTTGACAGATTCTGTTTTTCATGTGTTGTTTGCTTATTTTGATGAATCTATGGCTAGTAAAAGTGTTTATAAACAATATAGAAGTTGGAATACTGTAGGTTTAACACCAATATAAATAAAGAATGAGTTCATTACAGTACCTTGAAGTGGTGTTTTGTTTTCTTTCGCTAACGGAGCTCACGAGATTTTCTTGTTAAGTTTTGTGTTGTGAAGTTTTCAAGTTTTGGGTAAAGATTTGATGGCTTATGGAACAAGGAGTGGCAAGATCCTAAGCTTGGGGATGCCCTTGGCACCCCATGGTAAAATACAAGGACACCAAAAAGCCTAAGCTTGGGGATGCCCCGGAAGGCATCCCCTCTTTTATCTTCGTTCATCGGTAACTTTACTTGGAGTTATATTTTTAATCGCCACATGATATGTGTTTTGCTTGGAGCGTCTTGTATGATTTGAGTCTTTTCTTTTTAGTTTACCACAATCATCCTTGCTGTACACACTTTTTGAGAGAGACACACATGAATTAGAATTTATTAGAATACTCTATGTGCTTCACTTATATATTTTGAGCTATATAGTTTTTGCTCTAGTGCTTCACCTATATCTGTTAGAGCACGGCAGTGGTTCTATTTTATAGAAATAATTGATCTCTCATGATTCACTTATATTATTTTGAGAGTCCTTTAGAACAACATGGCAATTTGCTTTTAGGCATAATAAAAACTTTCATACAAGTGCATTGAATACTAAGATTGATACTTACACTGCTTTACTGCATTACCCTTACCTCTTTAAGGGAAAACCAACCCAGTGCTCAAGAGGTAGCAGCAAGCCATAGAAAATAAATGGATCTTCAAGAGCAAGACGGATGCTGATAGTAGTGTTACTATCTACAAAGCTATACTTGTCGAAAAAGGTTTTTGAAAAAGTTCAAGGTGTTGACTACGATGAGATTTTCTCACTCGTAACGATGCTTATGTCTGTCCAAATCATGTTAGAAAATTGCCACATTTTATGAAATCTGGCAAATGGATGTCAAAACTACATTCCTTAATGGATTTCTTAAAGAAGAGTTGTATATGATGCAACCAAAACGTTTTGTCGATCCTAAAGGTGCTAAGAAAATGTGCAAGCTCCAGCGATCCATTTATGGACTGGTGCAAGCATCTCGGAGTTGGAATATAGGCTTTGATGAGTTGATCAAAGCATATAGTTTTATACAGACTTGCGGTGAAGCCTGTATTTACAAGAAATTGAGTGGGAGAACTATAGCATTTCTGATAAGTATATGTGAATGACATATTGTTGATCGGAAATAATGTAGAATTTTCTGGAAAGCATAAAGCTATATTTGAAAGGAGTTTTTCAAAGAAAGACCTCGGTGAAGCTGCTTACATACTGAGCATCAAGATCTATAGAGATAGATCAATACGCTTCATTTTTTTCAATGAGTACATACCTTGACAAGATTTTGAAGTAGTTCAAAATGGAACAGTCAAAGAAAGAGTTCTTGCCTGTGTTCCAAGATGTGAAATTGAGTAAGACACAAAGTCCGACCACGGAAGAAGATAGAAAGAGAATGGAAGTCATTCCCTATGCCTCAGCCATAGGTTCTATAAAGTATGCCATGCTGTGTGTCAAAACTACTATATACCCTACACTGAGTTTGGCAAGGGAGTACAATAGTGATCTAGGAGTAGTCACTGGACAACGGTCAAAATTATCCTTAGTGGAACAAGGATATGTTTCTCGATTATGGAGGTGACAAAAGGTTCGTCGTAAAGGGCTATGTTGATGCAAGTTTTGACACTAATCCAGATGACTCTAAGTCTCAATCTGGATACATATTGAAAGTGGGAGCAGTTAGCTAGATTAGCTCCGTGCAGAGCATTGTTGACATAGAAATTTGCAAAATACATACGGATCTGAATATGGCAGACCCGTTGACTAAACTTCTCTCACAAGAAAAACATGATCACACCTTAGTACTCTTTGGGTGTTAATCACATGGCGATGTGAACTAAGATTACTGACTCTAGTAAACCCTTTGAGTGTTGGTCACATGGCAAAGTGAACTATGGGTGTTAATCACATGGTGATGTGAACTGTTGGTGTTAAATCACATGGTGATGTGAACTAGATTATTGACTCTAGTGCAAGTGGGAGACTGAAGGAAATATGCCCTAGAGGCAATAATAAAGTAATTATTTATTTCCTTATTTCTTGATAAATGTTTATTATTCATGCTAGAATTGTATTAACCAGAAACTTAGTACATGTGTGGATACATAGACAAATAGAGTGTCACTAGTATGCCTCTACTTGACTAGCTCGTTGAATCAAAGATGGTTAAGTTTCCTAGCCATAGCCATGAGTTGTCATTTGATTAACGGGATCACATCATTAGAGAATGATGTGATTGACTTTACTCATTCCGTCAGCTTAGCACTTGATCGTTTAGTATATTGCTATTGCTTTCTTCATGACTTATACATGTACCTATGACTATGAGATTATTCAACTCCCGGATACCGGAGGAACACTTTGCGTGCTACCAAACGTCACAACGTAACTGGGTGATTATAAAGGTGCTCTACATGTGTCTCCAATGGTACTTGTTGAGTTGGCATAGATCGAGATTAAGATTTGTCACTCCGATTGTCGAAGAGGTATCTCTGGGCCCTCTCGGTAATGCACATCACTATAAGCCATGCAAGCAATGTGACTAATGAGTTAGTTGCGTGATGATGCATTACGGAACTAGTAAAGAGACTTTCCCATAACGAGATTAAACTAGGTATTGAGATACCGACAATCGAATCTCGGGCAAGTAACATACCGATGACAAAGGGAACAACATATGTTCTTATGCGGTTTGACCGATAAAGATCTTCATAGAATATGTAGGAATCAATATGAGCATCTAGGTTCCGCTATTGGTTATTGACCGGAGATGAGTCTCGGTCATGTCTACATAGTTCTCGAACCCGTAGGGTCCACACGCTTAACGTTCTGTGACGGTTTGTATTATGAGTTATGTGATTTGATGACCGAAGTTTGTTCGAAGTCCCATATGAGATTGGGGACATGACGAGGATTCTCGAAATGGTCGAGACGTAAAGATTGATATATTGGAAGGCTATATTCGGACATCATAAAGGTTTCGAGTGATTCGGGTATTTTCGGACTACCGGAGAGTTACGGGAATTTGTATTCGGCCTTAATGGACAATACGGGAAAGGAAAGAAAGGCCTCAAGGGTGGTCGCGCCCCTTCCCCATGGACTGGTCTGAATTGGACTAGAGAAAGGGGGCACCCCCTTCCTTCCTTCTCCTTCTCCCTTCCCTTTTTTGTATTCCATGTGGGTGGTGGAATCCTACTAAGACTAGGGAGTCCTAATAGTACTCCGCACTTTGGGTCCGCCCTATGAGGGCCGGCCTCCTCCTCCCTTCATCCTTTATATACGTGGCCAGGGTGCACCCCATAGACACACAAGTTGATCATTGATCTCTTAACCATGTGCGGTGCCCCTCTCCACCATAATCCACCTTGGTCATATCGTCATAATGCTTAGGCGAAGCCCTGCGCCGGTAGCTTCATCATCACCGTCATCACGCCGTCGTCCTGACGAAGCTCTCCCTCGACACTCTGCTAGATCGTGAGTTCGTGGGACGTCACCGAGCCGAACATGTGTAGATAGCGGAGGTGCCGTATTTTCGGTGTTATGATCGGCCGGTTGTGAAAACGTACGACTACATCAACCGCGTTGTCATAACGCTTTCGCTTACGGTCTACGAGGGTACGTAGACAACACTCTCCCTCTCATTGCTATGCATCACCATGATCTTGCGTGTGCATAGAATTTTTTTTGAAATTACTGTGTTCCCCAACACGTAGTGCTTAGGCGAAGCCCCGCGCCGGTAACTTCATCATCACCGTCAATACGCCGTCGTGCTGACGAAACTCTCCCTCGGCTTCAACTGGATCAAGAGTACGAGGGACGTCACCGAGCTGAACGTGTGCAGATCGCGGAGGTGTTGTGCGTTCGGTACTTGGTCGGTTGGATCGCGAAGAGGTTCGACTAGATCAACCGCGTTTCTTAACGCTTCCTCTTTCGGTCTACGAGGGTACGTAGACATACTCTCCCCTCTCGTTGCTATGCATCCCTAGATAGATCTTGCGTGATCGTGGGAATTTTTTTGAAATATTGCGTTCCCCAACAGCATCCACCCCAATCACAGTGAATATGTCTCAATCACCACCTTTACCACTCATATTAAAGCAGATCACGGCCCGACAATACAAAGCTATTGAAAATCCACAATTTTCTAACCCTAATTTATTTTTCTGATGTTGCTGTCTCATGTTTGTCTAACAAGCTTACTTTAACCCTAATATATTTTTCTGTAGTTATGGTCTCACGTTAGGCAAGTAAAGCTGGAGCAAGGCAAGCTGCCACCGTCGCCTCCCCGACATCTTCTCTGAAACCTCAAGATGAATGTCCTCCGTCTCTCGCGATCGCCTCATATTTGGCGCTTCAAAGGGGTATCCAACATCCAGCCGTGCACGTACCATGACATAAAATTCGACTGATTGGTGGCGGGCCAATCGATTAAGCCACCATGCACTCTCATGAAGGCAGCTAGCACAATTAGATGCTTATCTGGCTGCTAAGATTATGAATAAACGTGAGTACATATGCATTCAATGTTTCTTAACCTGTGGCATGCAGTAGTGCACAACTATATAATTTGACGGCAAGCAATATTTCTACAAAGGCTCTTCTCATAGGTACGTATATACACACATAACTATAGTAGTACACCACACACATACATTGATCATTGCATAATTTTGTCTTCTGTCTTTTCACACAGACCTAAATTTTGTTTTGCACATTCAAAGGTGCAGACCTAAGATGTCCTGTTAGCTCTGCAAGTAACAATACTGGATCGACGTATCTTTCTACAATACACTATGTAGTGACATGCTGAAATACTGCTTGTAAGGTTCAGTTAAGACAAGAGCTCTGTTTCCTCAGTGGTGTATTCTATTAACGATACCATGCTTCAAAGATTCCATCAATTCTGATGATTTATTTTATGTCGGAATCTGAATGACAAATAGTTGATAAAGAAATATTTATGTGTTATTCAGACCAGTTGCGAAATAAGTACCAGCCACTGCACTTTAATCAAGGAAATATGCACATGCTGGTTTGTTTTATTTTATATATTACCTCGATAATATCTCATTCACTATATATGTGATTAGATAACTTTACACAGATAATGTTGGACATCACCCTACGCTTTACATTTACACAGATATTAACTTTATAAGCTACACAATTTGATGCTTGACATAAACATGCAAATATTTCTATTGTGATTTTCAGGGTGATATATAGGCCACGAAGCACTGAAATTTAATGAAGACTTACACACATGTTTGTGGTTGCTTTGAAATTTCTCTGAAATGTAGCAATTTGTATATTAATTCTGCTATATTGTTTTCCTTACTTGCTGCTTCATTAGTACGAATACTTCATTTCTAATATTCTATGATGTTGCTCCTTACCGGCAAAGCTAATTTTTCATTTATTACCTATCATTCCGGTCCGCCAGATAATAATAGTTCAATGTACGTTTCAGTTTAATAAAAATCAATTGTAAGTTGTAACTGGTGTGACGCTCAAATTTTCATGCAGTAAATCTCTCTAAATGTGCAACTATACTAGCACGCTTATTATAAGGAGGACACTGATGGTGCAAAGGGGAGACAACAACGATATGATATTATGATGTGTCACCTTGGTAACTTAAATCGTTTGAAGTTCGAGTAACATAATTGTATCTCACAAAATGTGACTCTATTATTTATTTTTGTTTAGAGCTATCATATAGCTTATTTGGGACAAGTTCTTCTCATAGAATGTGTGTGGAATCAACAATAAAACTATACAATTACAAAATGTTAACCAATCTGGGTTTTAAATGTCGCTGCACTTGATAATATGGACTTAGCTAGAGTGTTCAATTTGAATTATACACGTTAATTCAGTTTGTGCGTCAAGGAGTCGTGGATCCATACAAAGGTTGCTGGCAACCTCTATTTTTTGAAGAAGAAAAACTGAGTGTGTCCTTACATTCTCCGCTTTCCAATATATATGTGTCAAAGGTAACTTGTGAAAGTTGAAAGTTGTGTACAACCTTCACTCTATTCTAAAAGAACTTGGGGGAAATTTGTACCTGATCCCGTTCTTTCATCAACCTTTCTTAGTATGTTACATTTCGCTATTCTTGTATATAAAAGTAAGTTTGTTTATTTCATTTGAGTTGATTAGGAACCATAAGGTAAACAACATTTGATAAATTCCATTGTTTGCATAGATGTTAAAGACCATGCATCGACACTTGGTACTGGGATGATCTAATCATAACTGCCTTCTTTTATATTCCAGATAACAGAGGGTGCATAAAATGTTTATAGGTGATGTACAATGGAGGCAATTGAGGGAAAATACACTCTCTAATGGCAGTATGCTGCAGCTTCCACAAACAATCTTGATGTTTCATCTGTACATATCGCCAGACATGATATTACCTCATGGTTTTTACTCTTATATAATATTGCTATGAAAGAATAATTTGTGCTTACTTCCAAATGCAGATACTACTGCCTACCTATGAGTCGTGTTATCAAGTGGCATAGGATAGTGGATTTCATCCGTAAGCTAAATTTTAATGGTCTTCCTTTTCAGTATTTACAGGTTATATTCAACTTAGGGTTGTAACTCCATTCCTTTAAATAAATTACTATACATAATTAAAAAAATTCATATCTGTTGCTTTATTTTTTTAGTTGCATTTTCTATGATTCATTAAACTTTAGCAAGAAAGTTTAGTTTATTTTTTTCACCTCTCGCTTCTCATAAATGAAAAATTGTATGTTCAAAACCCAGAGGCCGAATCATGAGGGAAGGCTCCAGCCTGTTGACGCCTGCCTACTAGACTCTAAGTTGCTCTTGTGTATACTCCACTGTGTTCTATTCTTCAGAAGGCCTAAGTGAGTACAAATAAAATATTTCTAATGGTCTTTTCTGAAATGTAATCCTTCATAATTTTGTATGGAAATGTATAATGATTTTTTCACTCTACATCTTATCTTAGTAGTGTGCTAGAAAGAGGTGAGACCTCACTGATATTAACTTTTATGTTTCATATAGTTTCTATACTCATAATTTTTGGTTTTCCTAATACTAGCTTTTAGTATATCATCACATCCCTAATTCTACTTTCTTATATTTTAAATTCTTAGAATCCTATGTTCGAACTAATTCTTTCAAAAAGATCTGTACCCTAGGAACATTTGTGGTTGGAATAATTTCAGAAAGAGGGCTGATATTATGGATAAATATGTATGTTTTTATGTTCTAATATATCCAAAAGATCATAAGCGTGTCGAGATGAGTGCATGATAAATATCACTAAAGAGAGGTGAAAAAGTGCTCCAGTATTTGTTTGCTCACTTTCAACGAATACGTCCTTTAATTCACATTAAAAGCCTGGAAAAAAAAGTTCACAAGCAGCCATAAGATACTTAAAAGGCATTATTTCGAAATTTTGCATTCTAAAATTCATAGTCGTAAAATGAAAATGATAATTTCATATACAAGTATGGCAACATATTTGGTGAATCCTACCTAGTTTGTGTATCCGTGTAGCCATTCCGTTTCAACTCCACGATCTAAATCCTGAGCATCACGTGCAGCCTAGGGACTAATTACATTTACACGCTCACTTTGTAATTTGACAACCATCTTCATTTACAGAAAACCCCCCAAATCCTTTTAACTAGGAGCGCCCCGACTGCTTCTGTTCGTCTTGCGCCGCCGCCGCCGCCGCTGTAGTCGTGTGCCTCCGATTTCTGCCGACTCAATCCCGACGTTGTTTGGCGCCGGTGACAAAGCGAACCAGGCGGACGTCTCGACAGCGAGTCCATGACGAACTGACGTTGTTCGCTGCCGGCGACGAAGCGGCCCAGGCAGTCGTCTCGACGGCCAGGCCATGACAAACTGTCGTCGTTCGGCTCCGGTGACGAAGCCTCTCAGATCAGGCGCTATCTTCCTGGATGGTCTACCCCGACCGAGATGATTCCTTCATAGGAAGTTGTAGCGTCTCGTCTCCAGGACGTAGGCTGTACTCAGCAACAGCTGTACTTGTGTAAGTACTGTCCTGTTGCATTCGGCCGACTGACATGCATATTATTAGTGCAAATGACCGTATCAAGTAAACTGTATTAATATTTGCAGCATAATGAATGGCAGTAGCGGGTTCAGATCAGAGGCTCTGGTTGAGCTTTTCCCTGTTAGTTTGCTTGGCATTTTGTAAAAAAAAATGTCCTCTTTGCTGTTGCCAAGAAGGCTACTGACTAATTCAGTTATGCGTTAGTAAAACAGGTGACAATCTTAGTCATGTGCTCAAAGCATAAGCTTTTCAGTAAAGCTTTTGAAGTACAGAAGTGGCCTAGGGATGGCTATGTCCGGTTTCTGAACATCTACAAACTTCACAATGTGCTACTGGAATGCAAGTCTGATCAAAAAATAAGGGAGGAAATAAACATGCAGTATTGCCACACAGTACAAGTTTTAATATTAAAAAGAAATTTAATCATGCTTGCATAGCTGGTAAAAATGTCTAAAATTGATAAATATGTCTGATACTCTGTAGCAATTTGACAAGCATCAAAACCTCTCAGAAATCAAGTCAACTATAATTTGACACGACACAAATTCGCATCGATTACATAATTCAGTACATCAGAGTGTACATGATAACATAGATAAAATCATTTTTTGCTTGGACCATATCAGGAAGCACCATTTGGTTGCATATCTTGCACAGTCACACTCCCTTTCTCTTTTTTGCTTGGACAATTACGACTATCATGAAATACCATTTGCTTGCATGTCTTGCACAAGCGTGCGACCTTTGCCTTGCCTTCTTTGTCCTTATTTTTTTGACCCCCCTCCTTGATCTCCTTTCCTCGCTTTATTCTTTTGCATCTCCCCACAGTACGGACATCAGTCGGCGGATGTATATGAACTTCAGTGGGAATATTACAACCAATAAAAGCCTCATATTCCTCTTGCCTTGTGCTTTGGGTGGCTGCAGGGATCATTTGGTCCAAAGGTGCCTCAATGTTCATCGCACTTGATATTAAGAAGTCCAATGGTTTATCTGAATGTTTCGCCTTTTGAATAAGCTCTTCCATCTTATCTCGTACACCCGAAATCTTCTTTCTTGTGGCCGCATCAAGTGAATCCATGGGTTTTTCTTCTAGTAGGTTCCCATGTTCATCATAAACATTCTCCCTGCAAAACAAAAGAATATTGTTAGTCATATGATTTTGGAATAACAATAAGAAATTGGTTGTCATGCATTATTATTTTTACCTTTTGCACCTTTTCTGCCATCTTTTCATAATGTAGTAGCTAGGAAGCTCATTTTGGTTTTCAATCCTCAATACTTGGATAATATGGCGACATGGAATACCGAGTGACTCAAATAACTTGCACGAACAATTTGCTGTCATGCTTCCAATGTCATAGCAAACCTCCCTAATCTTACCAGACCGACCTCTCAGGGTCACATTTTTTACCCCCACACCTTGTGTAATACTCTGAACACAACAATGGTCTCTAGCAGCAATAACCTGTAGCTGAAATTTCTCGAACACCTCATATGTGAATACCTCACTACCCTGTTTCTCCATTGTCCATGGTGTAAATAGTTGCGGGGTGGTATGTATGCTTCTGTTGTCTGCCATTAATTCTTCCTCACGCTGGCATTCTAAAGCTGTGTCAAACCTAAGCCAAAACTCAACAAAAGCAAGCCTTCGATGAATGAAGCGGTTAAAAAAGGAATTTGCACTTTCTGATCTTGAAGTGGTTCGGAGAATACCCACTAGAGATATATCCATAAAGTAGGCCGGTATCCATTTATGTCGAATGCTAAACCTTTTACTCAACCACTCATTTTCCTCCAATCCAAAATCTTTAATGATGGAATTCCACTGTGACTCAAACTCTGTTGAAGTTTCCAAACCCCAAACAAATGAGTTCAATCTCGTCCAAAATTCAGAATCTTCTCTAATCATAGGTCCAACTTTTTTTGGAACCTTTTCTATTATATGCCACATGCACAGCCTATGAACGGTGGTTGGAAGAACTTCGTCAATACCATTCTTGATGCTAGTGGCTTCATCGGTTATGATGAGTCTAGGTGCTATCCCTCCCATTGCTTTTAAGAAGGTCTCAAATAACCAAATGTATGACTCATCCTTCTCATTTGATAAGAATGCAGCAGCAAAAAATACACTTTGTAAGTGATGATTAACCCTGGTAAATGGTGCAAATATCATGTTGTACTGATTAGTGGTATATGTAGAATCAAAGGATATGACATCACCAAAGTGACTATAGTTCTTCCTGCCTGTGGCATCCGCCTAGAACACACGCAATAGCTTCCCCTCATCATTCACGTCAAAATCATAGAAAAATGCTGAATTCACTTCCTGCTTTCTAGCTAATTGGGCCACAAACATTTGAGCATCTGCATCTCTGATTTTATACCTGAGTGCTTGGTAGTAATTCTGCAAGTCCCTCTTTGAGCAGCCAACATTCGGAATTCCGCCCTCGCTAACTTGCAGGAGCCTATATGCCTGAGAGGTTCCAATGCTTGCCTTATGACATGTGTATAAAGTATTCTTTGCCCTGTCACTAACTGTACGATTCGATCTGATCAAATGCCGCTTATTAGGTGATACAAGACCATGAACATGGTGCTCAACCCATGAGTCTATCTTATAGGTGTTGTCCCCACAAAGTCTAACAAAGATATGGGCATCACAACCGCATCGCGTATTTGTTTGCTTACGCCTTTTCTTCAAGGGGTCATCTGTCTCGTTACTATCTTTTGACTTGAATCCTTCCCTATTACACATGAAACGCTTAGTCCGGACCACCTTATTATCAATCTTTTTCTGTTGTCCGATTCGAACACCAAAACCTGATTCATGTGCATATGCCTTGTAGAACTTCTCTACTGCCTCGAGTCCTTCAAATGTCATACCCACTTTAGGCTTCAAGTGCTAATCACATTCAGGCGTAAAAGATGAAGACTGCAATGTCAAGAGTAAACCGGAATAAGAACTTCATGCATAGTTTCAGTTGTTAGTGCAAACTGAACTTACAAAGAGGGGTACGTCAGTGTTCTTTTGGGGTGTACTAAATCCTCCATGTCTCATATGCATTTGAACGCTATTTATTGGATCCATACTGCTGCACACATGACCACATGATTAGCCTTTAAACCTACGTACACTCACACGTGTATGCACAAGGACTTAATCTGTGTGTAGTTTTACCTTAAACTTTTGATGCTCTCCGTGTCGCTGATTGCAAATGACATCGTTGTACTTACTAATTGCTCATCGGTAGTTGACGCTGCAGCAAAGTATTACCAGTTATAGGGGAGATAAGTCTAGATCGAGAAGTACATGCAGAGCAGAGCAGACTGATGCATAGGGCATTTGCCGATTGTTAACGTGGGTGGGATCAGACGAGCACGTATAAGACTGGGACTCTACCTGCCTCTCGTCGGTGCCGGACGACGTTGGGATCGAGTCGACGGAAATCGGAGGCACACGACAACGGCGGCGGCGGCGGTACAAGACGAACAGAGGCAGTCGGGGCGCTCCTGGTTAAAAGACTTTGGGGGGGTTTCTATGAATTAAGATGGTTGTCAAGTTACAAAGCGGGCATGTAAATGTAATTAGTTCCTAGGCTGTACATGATGCTCAGGATTTAGATCGTGGGGTTGAAACGGAATGGATACACGGACACACAAACTAGGTAGGATTCACCAAATATGTTGCCTACAAGTATAATATAAATACTACATATGTCACCATCTTCTCTACCCATTAAAATGATGCCCTTGCATTTGCGAGGGCCACTGTGCTAGTTCTAATTAAAGAGAAGATGTACACCAATCCTGTGGACTTGCAGGAATGATTGTGGGTCACATAAACCAAGCTCTTTTAGAGCATTTCCAGCCGTTAGCCCTCCAGGAGGCATTTTTTTCGCAGCCCTGGGAGCTGCCAACGAGAATTTTAGACTGAGCATGAAAAACTATCCAGCCGTTGAGTCTCCCAAGCGAGGCCGTCGTCCTCACCGCGCCGCCCCATCCGCGCCCGCGTCGGCTGCTCGCGGCCGGACCTGGCCGCGCCCGCTGCTCGCTCGCGCCGCCCCGTCTGAGACCGCGCCGGCCGCCATCGCGCCGCCCCGTCCGTGCCCGCGCCTAGCCGCCACTGCGTCGTCCCGTCCGAGGCCGCTGCTCGCGCCCGCGCCTGGCCATGGCCGCCCTCCGCTGCTGCCCCCGCCTGCTAGGGCCGCCGCTACCTGCGTCTGCTACTGCGAGGCTGCCTGTGCCGGTGCGCCAACTACTGTGAGGCTGCCTGTGCCGGTGCACCAACTACTGCGAGGCTTCCTGTGCCGGTGGTCGGGCTGGCATCGAGGAGGAGAAGATGGGAAGCGGGCATGGACGGTGCGGCCGAGGATGTGGATGACCCTGCAGAACCCCGACAACGCTTGGTCCGCGATCTCCCCGAGCGGCGGCGGCGGCGCGCAGTCGGCGTGGTGGGAGAGCGACGCGGCGAGGAGCTCGAGGTTGCGGAGCCCTCGGCGGCGGCCTCGTGGAAGGCCAGCTGCTGCTCCCCGGCCGGGGCGCATGCATGGCACCAGGTGCATGGCTCCGGACCGGGGCCGCTCGTGGCCTCCGCGCAGGGGGCCGGCCGTGCTTGCATGCTCGGGGCCGGCGCCGCCCATGGCCGGCGTGCCTGGTGCCGGGGCCACCCGTGGAGGAGAAATGCATCGTCCGCAGTGGCGGCGCGGGGCCAGTGACGGGCGCCGGAGCGAGGGGCAGGGGGGAGAGGAGAGAGCGCAGAGGAGCGAGGAGCAGGGCGGCGTGCATGCGGGAGAGAGAGAACAGAGATTGTCTTTTTTGCATGCATCAGGTGGGCCTAGAGAGGAAAAGATGGAGAGACAGAGAGACAGAGAGGCTGGCAGTGGGCCTTTCACGGCTAAAACAAAGCGCGGGCGCCCCCAGCTGCCCCCGCTTTCCTGGGTTTGCATTGCGTGCACCGGTCGTAATTTTCGTCAGATCCGTCGCTAAACGGGACTCTGGAATCACGGCTAGGACGTTTTTTACTCGCCGGTGCTAAAAAAGGCTCCTGGGGGCGTCTTGGGGGCACAGGTGAAGATGCTCTTATAGTGCCATTGCTAGGGAAGAATGCATTAAGCTCCACGGTCATCACCACCAGTATCATGGAACGCTGGCTTCGCAGCCTCTTCATGTAGAAGTCTTCCACGTCGATGCATGGCGGCAAGTGACTTGCACGCTACGTGTAGGCAGAACTTGCTCTGCCAGAGATGAAAATAAGCAACACCCATGCGAGCCAGGCATATGCACACACTATGAAGACCTTTTTGCCTATTCCCGAGCCCTGTCATGATCGCCATCATCATATCTGATCTTAGAATTAGGTGTTGCGATCATACACATACGAGCAAGCCCATAACTACTTCATTTTTTTTAATTATTTTGAGTACAATTTCATTTTATTTAATCACATACTTGACTACAATTTTACCACTATCAAGAAGGTACTCCCTCCTATTTGGAGGTGGTACACCTTAAAACTTATGTTCGAGTATCATATGAGATTGGCTATTAGATTAGGATGGATGTGTCGCTCATATCAATTTCGAGGTACTGTAAAAGAGCATGGTTCATATGGATTAATTAGAATCCACCAGAAGTCTTATTGTTAAAAATCCTCCAAACCAAAGTGAACCTAACGTGACAATGACATGCAAGATACTGAAGGAAGGAATTTTCTTTCTAGTTGAAGAGTCTTTCCTTACTCAGAATCTTTTTTGACCCTATTTAAAATGTGAGAATTTCACATGAATTTGGTTGGACAGTGCAAGCCATAATGAACGAATCAAAGTCTTCCATTTTTCTTTTTAATATCGTTATTTGCAAAGACACAAATTCTTTTTCCATGTGCAAATGTGCATTGACATTATAGCTGTTTTGAAATCTGATGTTCATTTCATGTACTCTGGTCTAGTCTGAAACTTGTACCTTGCTCTCATTAGGGCATGTCTGGACTGTCTCCTCCCCTCCCCTCCCACGTCGCTCCCACGAGCGACCAGGGGGGCTTTCCCTAGCGCCGTCACCAGGCCATCCTCCCTCCCCTCGCCGCCGCCGGTTCGCGCCGCTGGGTAAAGCCCGGTCAGCGTCGGCGTCGGCAGTGGCAGAGTCTCTCACCCCTCCCCCCCCTTCGGAGATGGCCGGCGCAGGTCGCATAGCTTCGGATGGTGGAGATGCGCGGGCGTCTAGCGGCGGCGTCGCGGACGGGTGGCCCGGCGCGGTCGGCTGCGTGGTGGTGGAGCCCGCGGTGGCCCGATCTGATCTGGTCCGTCTGGTGGCCCCTGGTGGCTTCTCCTGCTGCTCCTGGAGGTCTCCCTCCTGCCTCCATTGGGGGTGGGGTGGCTGCTGCACGGCTGCGAGGCGGGTGGCGGCGCGTCCGTCTTGTATCTGGCGATGGGGTCCGAGTGGACGAGCGGGTGGGGCAGCGGCCTGGTGTAGCCGTTGCTCCGGCCGTGGGGGGCGGCGCACGGAGGACCGGCACATGGTGGTGGCCTCCCGGGGGCGCGGCGGCTACACGGTGGTTTGGCAGATCTGCCCGCGGTGACGGCCGGTGATGTCTACTACACAACCTTCTTATTGTAGACGTTGTTGGGCCTCCAAGTGCAGAGGTTTGTAGGACAGTAGCAAATTTCCCTCAAGTGGATGACCTAAGGTTTATCAATCCGTAGGAGGCATAGGATGAACATGATCTCTCTCAAGCAACCCTGCAACCAAATAACAAAGAGTCTCTTGTGTCCCCAACACACCCAATACAATGGTAAATTGTATAGGTGCACTAGTTCGGCGAAGAGATGGTGATACAAGTGGTATATGGACGGTACATAATGGTTTTTGTAATCTTAAAATATAAAGACAGCAAGGTAACTAATGATAAAAGTGAGCACAAACGGTATTGCAATGCGTTGAAACAAGGCCTGGGGTTCATACTTTCACTAGTGCAAGTTCTCTCAACAATAATAAAATAATTGGATCATATAACTATCCCTCAACATGCAACAAAGAGTCACTCCAAATTCATTAATAGCGGAGAACAAACGAAGAGATTATGGTAGGGTACGAAACCACCTCAAAGTTATGCTTTCTGATCGATCTATTCAAGAGTCCGTAGTAAAATAACATGAAGCTATTCTTTCCGTTCGGTCTATCATAGAGTTCGTACTAGAATAACACCTTAAGATACAAATCAACCAAAACCCTAATGTTACCTAGATACTCCGATGTCACCTCAAGTATCCGTGGGTATGATTATACGATATGCATCACACAATCTAAGTTTCATCTATTCAACCAACACAAAGAACTTCAAAGAGTGCCCCAAAGTTTCTACCGGAGAGTCAAGACGATAACGTGTGCCAACCCCTATGCATAGGTTCATGGGAGGAACCCGCAAGTTGATCACCAAAACATACATCAAGTGGATCAATAGAATACCCCATTGTCACCACGGTTATACCATGCAAGACATACATCAAGTGTTCTCAAATCCTTAAAGACTCAATCCGATAAGATAACTTTAAAGGGAAAACTCAATCCATTACAAGAGAGTAGAGGGGGAGAAACATCATAACATCCAACTATAATAGCAAAGCTCGTGATACATCAATATCGTACCACCTCAAGAACACGAGAGAGAGAGAGAGAGAGAGAGAGAGAGAGAGAGATCAAACACATAGCTACTGGTACATACCCTCAGCCCCGAGGGAGAACTAGTCCCTCCTCGTCATGGAGAGCACTGGGATGATGAAGATGGCCACCAGAGAGGAATTCCCCCTCCGACAGGGTGCCGGAACGCAGCTAGATTAGTTTTTGGTGGCTACGGAGGCTTCTGGCTGCGGAACTCCCGATCTATTCTGCTCCTCGAAGTTTTTAGGGTATATGGATATATATAGGTGGAAGAAATACGTCAGGGGAGCCACGAGGGGCCCACGAGGGTGGAGGGCGCGCTCAGGGGGAGTGGGTGCGCCCCTGCCTCATTCCTTTCTCGTTGCTTCCCTTACGTACACCCCAAGTCTTCTGGATTGCTTCCGTTCCAAAAATAAGTTCCGTGAAGTTTCAGGTCAATTGGACTCCGTTTGATTTTCCTTTTCTGCGATACTCTAAAACAAGGAAAAAATAAAAACTGGCGCTGGGCTCTAGGTTAATAGGTTAGTCCCAAAAATCATATAAAATAGCATATAAATGCATATAAAACATCCAAGGTTGATAATATAATAGCATGGAACAATCAAAATTATAGATACGTTGGAGACGTATCAGCATCCCCAAGCTTAATTCCTGCTTGTCCTCGAGTAGGTAAATGATAAAGACAGAATTTTTGATGTGGAATGCTACCTAACATATTTATCCATGTAATCTTCTTTATTGTGGCATGAATATTCATATCCATAAGATTCAAGACAAAAGTTTAATGTTGACATGAAAACAATAATACTTCAAGCATACTAACAAATCAATCATGTCTTCTCAAAATAACATGGCCAAAGAAAGCTATCCCTGCAAAATCATATAGTCTGGCTATGCTCCATCTTCACCACATAAAGTATTTAAATCATGCACAACCCCGATGACAAGCCAAGCAATTGTTTCATACTTTTGATGTTCTCAAACTATTTCAATCTTCACGCAATACATGAGCGTGAGCCATGAACATAGCACTATATGTGGAATAGAATGGTGGTTGTGGAGAAGACAAAAAGGGAGAAGATAGTCTCACACCAACTAGGCATATCAACGGATTATGGAGATGCACATCAATAGATATCAATGTGAGTGAGTAGGGATTGCCATGCAACGGATGCACTAGAGCTATAAGTGTATGAAAGCTCAAGAAACTAAGTTGGTGTGCATCCAACTCGCTTGCTCACAAAGACCTAGAGCATTTTGAGGAAGCCCATCATTGGAATATACAAGCCAAGTTCTATAATGAAAGATTCCCACTAGTATATGAAAGTGACAACATAGGGGACTCTCTATCATGAAGATCATGGTGCTACTTTGAAGCACAAGTGTGGTAAAAGGATAGTAGCATTGTCCCTTCTCTCTTTTCTCTCATTTTTTTAATTATTTGGGCCTTTTTCTCTTTTATTTTAGTCCGGAGTCTCATCCCGACTTATGGGGGAATCATAGTCTCCATCATCCTTTCCTCACTTGGGACAATGCTCTAAAATGATGATCATCACACTTTTATTTACTTACAACTCAACAATTACAACTCAATACTTAGAGCAAAATAGGACTCTATATGAATGCCTCCGGCGGTGTACCGGGATATGCAATGATGCATGTGTGAGATGTATGAAAGAATTATGAGCGGTGGCTTTGCCACAAATACGATGTCAACTACATGATCATGCAAGCAATATGACAATGATGGAGCGTGTCATAATAAACGGAACGGTGGAAAGTTGCATTGCAATATATCTCAGAATGGCAATGGTAATGCCATGATAGGTAGGTATGGTGGCTGTTTTGAGAAAGGTATATGGTGGGTGTATGATACGGCGAAAAATGCGCGGTATTAGAGAGGCTAGCAATGGTGGAAGGAAGAAAGTGCGTATAATCCATGGACTCAACATTAGTCATAAAAAACTCATATACTTATTGCAAAAATCTACAAGCTATCAAAGCAAAGTATTACGCGCATGCTCCTAGGGGGATAGATTGGTAGAAAAAGACCATCGCTCGTCCCGGACCGCCACTCATAAGGAAGACAATCAATAAATAAATCATGCTCTGACTTCATCACATAACGGTTCACCATACGTGCATGCTACGTGAATCATAAACTTTAACACAAGTATTTCTCAAATTCACAACTACTCAACTAGCATGACTCTAATATCACCATCTTCATATCTCAAAACAATCATCAAGTATCAAACTTCTCATAGTATTCAATGCACTTTATATGAAAGTTTTTATTATATCCCTCTTGGATGCCCATCATATTAGGACTAAATTCATAACCAAAGAAAATTACCATGCTGTTTAGGGCTCTCAAAATAATATAAGTGAAGCATGAGAGATCAATAATTTCTATAAAATAAAACCACCGCCGTGCTCTAAAAGGATATAAGTGAAGCACTAGAGCAAATGACAAACTACTCCGAAAAATAGAAGTGAAGATCAATGAGTAGCCGAATAATTATGCAACTATGTGAAGACTCTCTAACATTTAAGAATTTCAGATCTTGGTATTTTATTCAAACAGCAATCCAAACTAAATAAAATAAAATGATGCTCCAAGCAAAACACATATCATGTGATAAATAGAAATATAGCTCCAAGTAAAGTTACCGATGAACGAAGACGAAAGAGGGGATGCCTTCCGGGGCATCCCCAAGCTTAGGCTTTTGGTTGTCCTTGAATATTACCTTGGGGTGCCTTAGGCATCCCCAAGCTTAGGCTCTTGCCACTCCTTATTCCATAGTCCATCGAATCGTTACCCAAAACTTGAAAACTTCACAACACAAAACTTAACAGAAAACTCGGAAGCTCCGTTAGTATAAGAAAATAAATCACCACTTCAAGGTACTGTAATGAACTCATTATTTATTTATATTGGTGTAAAATCTACTGTATTCCAACTTCTCTATGGTTCATACCCTATGATACTACTCATAGATTCATCAAAATAAGAAAACAACACATAGAAAGCAGAATCTGTCAAAAACAGAACAGTCTATAGTAATCTGGATCAAACGTATACTTTTGGAACTCATAAAATTCTCAAATAAATTGGTGGACCTGAGGAATTTGTCTATTAATCCTATTCAAAAATAATCAACTTAATAGCACTCTCCAGTAAAAAATGGAAGCTAATCTCGTGAGGACTAAAGTTTCTGTTTTTTACAGCAAGATCACAAAGAATTCACCCAAGTCTTCCCAAAGGTTCTACTTGGCACAAACACTAATTAAAACATAAAACCACATATAAACAGAGGCTAGATGAATTATTTATTACTAAAAGGGAGCAAAAATCAAGGAACAAAAATAAAATTGGGTTGCCTCCCCACAAGCGCTATCGTTTAATGCCCCTAGCTAGGCATGATGATTTCAACGATGCTCACATAAAAGATAAGAATTGTAACATAAAGAGAGCTTCATGAAGAATATGACTAGAACATTTAAGCCTAACCCACTTCCTATGCATAGGGATTTTGTGAGCAAACAACTTGTGGGAATAATAATCAACTAGCATAGGAAGGTAAAACAAGCATAACTTCTAAACTTTAAGCACATAGAGAGGAAATTTGATATTATTGCAATTCCTACAAGCATATATTCCTCCCTCATAATAATTTTCAGTAGCATCATGAATGAATTCAACAATATAACCATCACATAAAGCATTGTTTTCATGACCTACAAGCATAGAAAATTTACTGCTCTCCACATCAGCAAAATTCTTCTCAATCGGAATGGTGGGAGTATCATAAGAGACTCGAATACTATAAATTGTTTCTACATTAAAAGAGTAATGTTTAGAAAAAGGGTAATAATAATCATGACAAGTTTTATAAATATGATCATCACTACTTTTTATAGCATATTTATCATCACAATAATTATCATAAGTAGCAACTTTGTTCTCATCATAATCGATTGAAATCTCTTCCAAGATAGTGGAATCATCACTAAATAAAGTCATGACCTCTCCAAATCCACTTTCATAATTATCATAATAAGATTCAACATCCTCCAAAATAGTGGGATCATTACATCATAAAGTTGACACTCTTCCAAACCCACTTTCATCAATATAATCATCATAAGTAGGAGGCATGCTATCATCATAATAAATTTGCTCATCAAAACTTGGGAGGCTAAAAATATCATCTTCATTGAACGTAGAATCCCCAAGCTTGGGACAAACATTAATTGCAGCAAATATATTCTCAAAAACATCATCTTCTTCAAACATAGCATCCCCAAGCTTGGGCCTTTTCATATCATAAGCATAATCACTCTCATCATCAATAATATGGATAGCACTAGTAGTATAGCAATTATGATATTCTTCCAAGCAAGTGCCAAAAAGATTTTCAAGATCATAAGAAGTATCATTATCCTCCCAATCATAATCATCGCAACAAGCAATAGGCATAACGAGATCATCATCAAGTGCATCATCTTCCACAATTATATTTTCATGAGACACAACAGTAATAGGAGCAACATTATTTGGGAGAGATATCTTTTTACCTCTCTTCCTTTTTCTTTTCCTCTTCTTCACCGCATCATGTGTCGGTTCAATCCTCTTTTGGAGCTCCTTATTAATGAGATTGGTTGAATAGAAGGCTCCTCCTCGTTACCTGATTCATCATAAGAAATAATAGGAGGGTATTGGAAAGTCTCTTCCCTTTCGTTAGTATCTCTTCATCTTCTATTTGTTTTCTTTTCTTTATATAATTGGCAATATAAGGATTTTCAATGCAATTCACCGCACAATACATATAAATTTCTTCTAGATCAATATCGAGGAATTTATCAAGGTCATATTCTGGAATAATCTTAGTTTGACGTTTCATTTCTTCATAATCCAAAAGCAAACTAAGTTCATTATAATGTGCAAGGGAAATCAAGTCATCACAATTTTTGGACACGTTTAGATCATGAAACAATTTGCATTTGATATTTAAATGACGATGTTCATTCCAAAGTTCACAAGTATGGCTAAGAAATTTTAAATTTCCAGCACTAACATTTAGCCTTTCTTGCAACCATTTAGTTTCTAAATGCTTATGCCTCTTGCAATATCTATCTCCCTATTTGGTGTGTACTTGCAAACCCAATGCACTCCACAAAAATTGACATGTTTATAGGAGACATTTTCATCATAACTTGTGCAATCATCATTAGTACTATGAATATTCAAGGAGTTCATACTAATAACATTGCAATCATGCTCATCATTCAAAGATTTAGTGCCAAACATTTTAATGCATTCTTCTTCTAACACTTTGGCATAATTTTCCTTTCCATCATACTCACGAAAGATATTAAAAAGATGAAGCGTATGAGGCAAACTCAATTCCATATTTTTTGTAGTTTTCTTTTATAAACTAAACTAGTGCTAAAACAAGAAACAAAAAGATTTGACTGCAAGATCTAAAGATATACCTTCAAGCACTCATCCCCCGGCAATGGCGCCAGAAAAGAGCTTGATGTCTACTACACAACCTTATTCTTGTAGACGTTGTTGGGCCTTCAAGTGCAGAGGTTTGTAGGACAGTAGCAAATTTCCCTCAAGTGGATGACCTAAGGTTTATCAATCCGTAGGAGGCGTAGGATGAATATGGTCTCTCTCAAGCAACCCTGCAACCAAATAACAAAGAGTCTCTTGTGTCCCCAACACACCCAATACATTGGTAAATTTTATAGATGCACTAGTTCGGCGAGGAGATGGTGATACAAGTGGTATATGGACGGTAGATAAAGGTTTTTGTAATCTGAAAATATAAAAACAGCAAGATAACTAATGATAAAAGTGAGCACAAACGGTATTGCAATGCGCTGAAACAAGGCCTAGGGTTCAAACTTTCACTAGTGCAAGTTCTCTCAACAATAATAACATAATTGGATCATATAACTATCCCTCAACATACAACAAAGAGTCACTCCGAAGTCACTAATAGCGGAGAACAAATGAAAAGATTATGGTAAGGTACGAAACCACCTCAAAGTTATCCTTTTTGATCGATCTATTCAAGAGTCCGTAGTAAAATAACATGAAGCTATTCTTTCCATTCGATCTATCATAGAGTTCGTACTAGAATAACACCTTAAGACACAAATCAACCAAAACCCTAATGTCACCAAGATACTCCAATGTCACCTCAAGTATCCGTGGGTATGATTATACGATATGCATCACACAATCTAAGATGCATCTATTCAACCAACACAAAAGAACTTGAAAGAGTGCCCCAAAGTTTCTACCGGAGAGTCGAGACGAAAACGTGTGCCAACCCCTATGCATAGGTTCATGGGCGGAACCCGCAAGGTGATCATCAAAACATACATCAAGTGGATCAATAGAATACCCCATTGTCACCACGGGTATCCCACGCAAGACATACATCAAGTGTTCTGAAATCCTTAAAGACTCTATCCGATAAAATAACTTCAAAGGGAAAACTCAATCCATTACAAGAAAGTAAATGGGGAGAAACATCATAACGTCCAACTATAATAGCAAAGCTCGCGATACATCAAGATCGTACCACCTCAAGAACACGAGAGAGAGAGAGAGAGAGATCAAACACATAGCTACTGGTACATACCCTCAGCCCCGAGGGAGAACTACTCCCTCCTCGTCATGGAGAACACCGGGATGATGGAGATGGCCACTAGAGAGGGATTCCCCCTCCGCCAGGGTGCCGGAACGGGGCTAGATTAGTTTTCGGTGGCTACGGAGGCTTCTGGCGGCGGAACTCCCAATCTATTCTGCTCCTCGAAGTTTTTAGGGTATATGGATATATATATAGGAGGAAGAAATACGTCAGGGGAGCCACGTGGGTGGAGGGCATGCCCAGGGGGGTGGGCGCGCCCCCTGCCTCGTGCCTTCCTCGTTGCTTCCCTTATGTACACCTCAAGTCTTCTGGATTGCTTCCATTCCAAAAATAAGTTCCGTGAAGTTTCAGGTCAATTGGACTCCGTTTGATTTTTCTTTTCTACGATACTCAAAAACAAGGAAAAAATGGAACTGGCACTGGGCTCTAGGTTAATAGGTTAGTCTCAAAAATCATATAAAATAGCATATAAATGGATATAAAACATCCAAGGTTGATAATATAATAGCATGAAACAATCAAAAATTATAGATATGTTGGAGACGTATCAGCTGGCTATCTGCAGCGTCGGCTCGTTTGCGGTCGGATCGCTTCGACCATCGCTCCATCTCCTCGTTGTCCGGGCGATACTTCGGTACAAGGGCTGGCCCTCTCCCAGCAACGGTCCATCGCTCGTCTCGGGCCCGGAGCTACAGGACAGAGCTCGTCTCGCGCCCGGCGGCAGGACGGAGCTCGTCTCGCGCTCGGGGCTGTAGGACAGGCGATGGAGGCCAGTTGTGGCCGGCCTATTGAGTCTCGGCGCTGGGAGTCGTCCAGGGGTGCGAAAGGCGGCGCCTTTCAGCTCGTCTCTTCGGTTGGGGTAGCGGTGGGTCTCGGGTCAGGTGTTGCCTAGGTCTGGGATGCCGGGGCGGCGGCCCCGGTGGTGGTAGCGTGGTGCTTTTGGGCAGAGCCCGCGGCTTGGTGCTGCCCGGTGACCACGGCCGTGCGGGCGGCGTGGCAGCCGGGATGTGGCGTTCGGTGGCGGTGAGTGTTGGCCGGGGTGAAAACATGTTCTTTGTGCGGACAGACCAGCGGCGGCGAAACTCGTTTCCTTCTTGAAGGCGTCGTCGCGGCTCTCATCGCCCATCGTGTGCTCCTGGGGATACTCTGATCCTTGGATCGGGCGGTGGCGGCGCTCTGGTGTCGTATCCTTTCTGGAGGCGCCGTCTTGAAGTCCACGGATCGTAGTATGCGGCTTCATCTCTTTGTAGTTAGGTGTGGTGTTGCTGCGCTCAGCGTCTGTATATTCATACCTTGGATGTGTGTTTTTATTGTGGTGGCGTGTGTTTGTATCGGGATGTTGGTGATCTTTGTTTTATATATAAAACGGGGTGAAAGCCTTTTTCCGTAAACTTGGACCTTTCAGCTTGTCACGCGAGGGCGGAGATAAAACCTTAGGATGCTGCAGGGTAGATAGCGGGGGACAAAAAATAGCACAAAAGGATTGACATATATATGAGAGTGCCGTCATTTTCTGCTCGGCCACGGTCGCCTTTGTAATAAGTGGACCAGTATCAAAGTGGCGATGCGGTCATCGGTGCTTCCCTCGTAGCGGCGCATGGGATGCATGCATGCATACAGCTGAATGATAATCTAATGAGTGCAGTGCAAACGGCAGGAACGAGAGAAGCGTGTGTTTCATCTTACACCAACGACCGAACAAAACATATCACCACTAGCAGTTGACAGTGGTGGCACCTTTCCAAAAAAGATAGACCCATGATCCATGATCCATCTCCACCGCAGTGCAATGGTTGGGTTGCAACCCGCCCACTGATTCTTAACACTTTTCGGGTAATTTAACGAAACGTGTTTCACACGGACATTTATCGTACGAATGGTAATCATCGTGAAGCAATATGGTAGTGGATTATGAGAAAAGATTCATCTCCAGCCCGCTGCCAAAACGGTTTTGAAGGTAGCTAGCTAGTTTTCTCAATTCACTAATGATCGACCATTCAATCACCATTAACTGATCTACTTGCATGTCGACTGACCTCCTACCTTTTCTGTTTAATACATGATCTAGGAGAGGCCCAGTGGAGTCTGCACAAACAAGGTTGAGTTACACATGAAAGGGCGTACGTACAAGTCAAGTGATGTGTCAAGCTCGTGCATAAATTGATCATAAAAACCCAAATCAATTGTATCGCTTTTATTTGTCGGGGAACTAACCAATGATCTTGAGGGTCACCTTTGGCTCTTGTTCATATCTGCTCTGCAGCTCTGGAAAGCCCCAAGTAATTGGTGTCGTTCCTTTGCCGCTGCAGTGATTTTACTCCTATATAACATTAAGAATGCACGCACTGCAGCCAGAAGCTGGCTGCTCGCTCTGACTGCTTTCTGCCAACCGCTGAGTCGATCCGATCCATGTCAATTTGGCAAAATTTCGCTCGGACTGCTTTCTGCCAACCGCTGAGCCAGAAGCTGGCTGCTGCTTTCTGCTCCACGGCCTTGCAGTAGCCCAACACTTGCCGATTCATACGGGACAGAGGAGCCAATTTGGCATAATTCTTGGGCATGACCATCCGGTTCACCGAATTCTGTACTACTACTTGTAGCTCGCCGCAGGTCCGTGTCATCCAGATCCGGGCATGACTCTGTAGGTGCACGCACCGAGAAGTGTGTGTGTGGATGGCAAGCAAAGGCTCCAGAACAGGATCAATGATCTCATACCACTTTTTGTTGCCGAGAAGGATCAACGTAAAAGCTATCTCAATGAATGGCACACTCACACGATCAAATGTTACAAGACACACAAAATTCTTGTGCGGCATTCAACTAGCAGAATTTTTTTTTTTGCTTGTCTATTCATTTGACCACTACTTGAGCCGTTCAGGTACAAATAGGAAGGGAGAAAGGCATGAGTTGGACCGAGCTTCATGGCAATGCCATCCCAAAGCCACTCACTCCAGAACCCCAACATTGCTGCCGCAATCGCTAGGTCTCATGCCATCCCATATAGCAACCACAACAGTCTACATAAAGAAATAAACCAGCAGCCAAGTCGTGTGCATACACACACGACATGGCGCGTTATTTGCTGGCCGAGGAATAAAGGAAACTAGGGTTCATGTGACGTTGACTAACACAGAAGACGCTGTGCTTAGTTGCGGGTAAATTGGGGCCACATGCCATTACGGTAGAGACCCTCTTTAAGATAGGCGGTGGCACGGCGGAGTTCTTCCTTGAGACTCATATTCTCTGTACACAGGCGTTGGTGCTCCGAGGTATCCTGAGTTTTTAGTATCACCCCTGCGCATTTGAGGCATGTCTTGTGTTCAACAACCCACTTGATAGCTTGGTTTTCATCTTTTAGCATCTGGTTCTCTCCCTGAAGATTTTTGGTGTCCTGTAGTTGCCTCTTGCCCTGCATTTATTAATTTCAAGTATGCGTCATTTTAGTGGGTTAGCAAAGTATGCATGCTACCATGTTCACGAGGGGATTATATAGTACTACATTGTAATATTAGATGACCAATAATGCTACTATTTTTAGTGGGGTTTGTACTGTTTAACAGTAAAACTTGCATAGCTGCATGTCTTAGGTGACCCATGTGCCCAAATGTTATGTAATTCACTGTGGAAAAGAATGGAATATATACCTTGCTGGAGGAGCGTTTGTTTTGGAACCAAAACTTGACCTGCAGGGCACTCATGCCAAGCCTCTCGCTAAGGTCTTGCCGGAGTTTCGCATCTGGATAAGGGCTTTCTTGGAACACACTACATATCACGTTAATGAAAATGGATTAGCACACATCTTTTTTGATAGGTAAGAAACATTGATTGAGTATGTATTGTACACTTCAAGTTATTGGATTTGTTCTCCACGGAGACGGTTATAATTTGCACGCCTTGTCACCATTCTCTGCTCACTATTGATCTCTCCATCGTTATTGTTGCCTTTGTCTGCAGCAGCAGCGTTGGCATCGTCAGTGTTGCCCATGTTGGTAGTGGCTCCCAGCAGGCCATGCATCTCATCACCATTCTCGTGCTGGAGTAGGTGGCCCTGCTCGCTTGTGATGAAGAGGTCCAACATATTTTGCACATCACTGTCGTATTCCGGCAACTCCCCATCCATGGTGATCTGTTATCATGAAACAAAATATTTATTCTCATGTGTAGACTTATTAAAGGTAGCAATGAACAAATATCTTAAGAAAAAAGAATGCGGTAGTGAAAAATGAAATCAAGTAGACTTTAATTGCCAATGTAGTACATTTAGATTTAGATTTTAATTTCCAACATAGTTGGATGTTACTCCACATTAAGAATACTTAAAATTCATCTGTATGAGCTTCCTAGACCGAGATGTAATCAAGTAGACTTAAATTACTCTCAAAAAGTATATTGACATAATTTCCTGAATTCACTATCACATATTCATGATTATCTACGCTGATTACTTCAATAATTTCTAAACGTATATGCCCTACATAGTAATGCAAAACTATTACTTTCTTATCTCATCGTGTTCTTTTATATGTATCAGAAAATCCTTACTCTATCTATATATACATTGGTATCTATCTACGGACTCCGTATGTGATATAAATAAACAAGACCCTACATACAATAAGATAAGTACCAACTACTCCTACAATTGTAGAAGCAAGATATTAAAATATAATATGCGAGGGAAATCATATTAGCCATAAATAATAGCATCATAGGCATGATAATACAATCAGATCTATGAATATATACAATCAGATCTACGTATAGCAAGATCCTAGCCATCTCCCAAGCAAAGTGATGAAATGCTACTTTCTTTGTGTATCCACTCACTCCATGGTGGATCTACCTTTTTTCCAAGAATACAAGGGATGAGAGATGTCACGGAGTATTCCTGCTCAACATTAGAAGCTATATATCCAAGGATAACTAGAGTAGAAGGGTATAAACATTACTAGATGAATGGCTTAAGGAAATACAGATGGCTTCGGTTGTCGTCCTCCTTAGAACTTCGATAGGCGAGAAAGTACACGAACCTGTTTTGTTCCTACTGATATATCAAACTCATTCAGCAAAGTAGCTATGACCATCCGAATTTAAAGCCATGAGCAGCATGCAAATTTTTGCCATGACCCATGATTAATGCAAGCAATTACTTCTATCCAAATATAAGGCTCATATATATATCATGGATTTTGCATTGGCCTATATATAGGTCATATTTAATACTCATTAAGCATATTTGTGGAGTGAATATTGGCATATCGATACAATATATTATGCTATTAAAACAATATAAATTGCTTCTTCATACAATCAATAGAAAAGAACGACTTTGATCGATAATATATTTGTAGATCTAAATGATATACATGGACATAACGATTTCTTTAGTTAATAATAAATATGTAGTATGTTTTTTTGGAAGAAAAACTTCCTATGCACACAATAGAAAAGAACACCAACAATAACTTGTATCCAAGTATAAGGCTCACATGCCATGGATATTGATAGTTGTGGCATGTCCTATACATAGGGCATAATTAATACTCATTAATCCTATTTGTGGAGTGAATATTTCCACATTTATAACAATATATTATATGATTACAACAATAGGAAAAGGGTGGTTCTGATTATCTATATACATAATATACATGGACATAAACGGGTGGTTGTGATCCATTATATGTTGTAGACCAACATGATATACATGCACATAAAGAGTTCTTCAACCAATACAACATACAATGTATGTTATTTTTCGGAAAAAAAAAACTTCCAGTTGATTCATCCACTATTAAGGGAGCACAAAGAATACCAGGACTAATAGAAATTACATCTAGGTCAGTGACAACAACAAGCACTGGAGTGAGCTGAAGATGCGCCGCCATCATCGCCCCTCTCTCTCACTGATGTCGGCGAAAAAATTTTGTAGTAGTTAGACGGGAGTCCTCACGACAAGGCCTCATAGGACCACTACACTAGAGCAGCAACCATCGCCAATAAAGAGAAGCGTAGATCATGATTCATTAATCAATTTCTAGCGCATTTCCCTTCCCGGTGGCACCACCAGTGTCAATGTGCAAGTCACTCAAGCAACCCGGCTCCAATGACGATGGCCCTGCATGCACTGGAATGCCCACCTGTCATGGACTTACTAGCCGATTCACCCGGGCCCGCCACGATCTGACCCAGCAATGTGGCTTTGGCCCGGCGGGCCTTAGACTCCCGCGCGCTGGCAAGAATCGACGGGCGGCGCCCAATGAGAGTGGCCCCGGGCGGACCCGGCGGTCCACCTATCATGGACCTCCCAGCCGGGTCTCCTGGGTACGAGCCGTCCGGGAAGATCGGACGAATCGGATCATCCCTGAGAAGCTACAGCCGCATGCCACAAAGCAACCGATGGCACATATGCTCTCATAGCCCGTGGATCTCTCGTGTGGTCCGACCCCAATGACGATGGCCCCTCACGCACTAAGTGATCCACCTATCATGGACCATCCAACCAAGTTAATCGGGTTAGACGCTACCTGACTCAGCCCCATGGCTTTGGCCCGACGTGGGGTATACACACCGCCAGGAGGGTCCGGATGTGCCACCACGCGGGGGCGGGTGCGCATCGAGAACCACCCAAGGGTAGTGGCCTCGGGCTGGCACGCAGTCCATCCGTCATGTACCCTCCAGGTAGGTCGCCCACGCGCAAGCTATCCGGGCAAATCGGATGGCTTGCATCGGCCTTGAGAGCCTCCCGCCGCAAACCAAATGCTTACCGACGACCAGGAGCCTCTCTTCGCCGTGAGGAGCCCAAGGTTGCTGGTATTCCAGCATCCTTTATAGGATTAATGACTATGATCATTCATGGCATGATCTTGCATAGGCATTACGTCCGTGATATGCAGATCGTTATCCAGCTGCATCTTCATCTAAGACTCCACCCCAAGCCTACTATCCAACATTAAGTTTATAATAAACAAAGCATTGCAATAAGTATGATGGCATAGTGTAGACAATAGAACTATCATATGTAAGTGATTAAGAAAGTACAATTTTATCCTTAGTGGCAACAATACAATATGTGTCCACTCCCTTATTGTCAATAGGGTCAAACTCACCGCAAGGTTGAACTCACTACCATGCACAAATATCTATAAAGAACTACCTACCAATCATGGTCAGAGATGACAAATAGATTGAGAAGCATACACTTGTGGACCAAAGAAACTTCATAAGGTTAAATATAATTCAAGGAACAATCTGATAATAAAGTGACAATTCATCATATTCTAACAAACATAAACAATGATTACATTTTATTGATGCCGATCATGTCAGGCACCTCATGAGAATTTTGTATTGAATCACTTGAGAGAGAGAGGATGCCATCTAGCTACGGCTATGGACCATAGCGTCCTAAGGAAACTACTCACACAAGTTTTTGATGGTAACAAGGTTGATGAGATGGCTCCAGTAATGGATTCACCCTCCAGCGGGATGCTGGTACAGGCCTCCAGATTAGATCTCCCCGGAACAGAAACTTGTGGCGGCGGATAAAAGCATGGAAAAATGGTATAGATGTTTTCGAAAAATATGGGGTTTATGGGCAAAGGAATCGGCGCAAGGCGGTGCTAGGGGGCCCCACATGTCTACTCCATGAGGTGGCCCCCTGGCCTCTCCCATCACTTATTGGAATCTTCTATATTACCTCCGTCCTGGTTTATTAGTCCCCTATGTAATTTGTGCTAAATTTTTACCAAAAATTTAACTGACAAGTCTTATGTGCTTTTGAACGGTGTACCTGGTCGGCAATTTCAGTGCAAATGTGGAGTACGCCAAGGATATCCCATGTCTCACCTCATTTTTGTCATTGCGGCCGATCTCTTGTAGTCTGCCATTAACGAAGCACTTGATCAAGGCCTAATCAGACAGCCCATCCCTCCCAAAGGTGATGCAAAGTATCCGGTAATCCAGTATGCGGGTGACACTATCATAGTGTTGCCGGCGTGTCTTCTCCAAGTAGCCAAGATAAAACAAATTCTTGAAGACTACGCCACCTTCATTGGCCTTAAGATATTTTCATAAATCCACACTCGTGCCTATCAACACGCCGGCGGACACTTGCAATGCTCTGGCCAACCTTTTTGGTTGCACCCAAGCCAACATGCCATTTACTTACCTGGGTTTGCCCTTAGGGACCATGCGACCTTCGATTCTTGATATGACACCATTTCTGTGCAAAGCTGAAAGAAAGATCACAGCAGCTATGTCTGTCATGTCACATGCCGGAAGGTTGGCTCTGCTCAACTCGCTCATTACCTCGATCGCCATCTATCCGATGGGCACCCTGCGTCTGCCGCCGAAAATCCTTGCTCAGTTGGACAAAATACGCAGATACTGTCTCTAGAAGAAAAAAAACTGCGGATGGCAACAAACATAACTCACTAGTTGCTTGGCCCATGGTCTGTCGACCTAAATCTAGTGGTGGCCTCGGGATTCTTGATCTGAAGGTTCAAAATGACGGCCTGCTTCTCAAATTCCTTCATAAGTTTTTCAACAAAATCGGCATTCCTTGGGTGCAGCTGGTTTGGGAGACGTACTATGTTGATTCGATCCCCCATGCAACCGACATATGCGGCTCCTGCTGGTGGCGCGATCTTGTTCACCTAATGCCAATATATCGCGGTATCACTCATGTTCAAATCAAATAGGGTACATTTGCACTTTTTTGGAAAGACAACCGGAATAATGATGTATAAGCTAATAAATACCCGAGGGCTTTCTCTTACGTCCAAGACGAAGATTTGTCGGTCCGAGACTTCCTAACGGCCACCACCCTGCATGAAACCTTTCAGCTGCCACTCTCCACGCAAGCCCATGATGAGCTCAAGCTATTGCAGCTCGACGTCGCGGCGGTGACTTTTGATGAGCAGGACAATGTTTGGTCTTATTGTTGGGGGTCGACTATGTTCAAGACTGGCACGTACTATCGATTCTTCTTTCGAGATGTAGTCGCACACGTGGCTTTCCGTTGGCTTTTGCGCACCAAGTGCACCCCAAAAATCAAGGTCTTCGCTTGGTTCCTTTTGTCAGATTGCCTCAACACTCAGAACATGCTAAAAAGGAGGCATTACAACATTGGTTCCAACCTTGATTGCCTGCTCTGCGGTCTTCACGTTCACGAAACAGTAGAACATCTCTTGGTTAGCAAGGATTGTTGGCGGCGGTTAAACATCACCTGGGCTATGGTTGGGAATAGGCTGGATCTTGTGGAACAATTGAAGACACGGCGTCCTCGCAAAATGATCATGTAAATTTTCCTGGTTGCTACTTGGAGCCTATGGAAGGAGCGCAACAATCACTACTTTAGACACATCGTGCCTTCCATGACCTCTTGGTGGGATCAGTTCACATTGCCAGAGCATAAGAGACATGTTGTCTCTTCCATCCTACAACACCTGCATCGGGACTCTTAGTTGTTGTACATTGTTAGCCCTCAACTACTACCCACCTTTGTAATTACCACAATGTAATAGTTCCATTTTTTATTTAATACATATGAAGTAGGGATCTTTCCTACTGTCTTAACCTTCAAAAAAAATTAACTGACAAAATATTAGTGCATGTTAACAAAAATTATATCGTTGTATTCGTATTTGAACATAGTTTTTAATGATGTAATTTTCTGTGACATGCATGAACATTTTGTTAGTTAAATTTATGGTCAAATTTTGGCATAGATTACAATGGGGACCAATAAACCAGGACGAGGTAGTACTTCAAAAAATCACCATAAGTCCCTATGGTATTCTGAGTTCCACAGATATTGATTTTCTGAGAAGTCAAAACATGCAGAAAACGGTAACTGGCTCTGTGCACTTAATTAATAGGTTCGTCTGGAAAAAAATTGCTATAAAAATTATTCAAAAGTGATATTATAATATTATGAAATAAAAAATTATCGATATGTTTGAGATGTATTAGTACCATAAATATCTTACAGCCCAATTGCACCAGTAACATGTGCAATTTGTTGTGGCTAATGTACACTTTTCTTTCAGGTTGAATCCATAGTTTTCATGTCGGCAGCCCACAAAACAGTGTTATTCTTCTTCCTCTCCTCTCGTGATCTCGGCACCTTTATCATCGCCATTGTTAGCTAGCCCCCTCGTGTTGTGGCATTCTATTTTGCAATATTTACAGGAAGGCATAATAAGAATACATACAAGAAGGCATAATTAATGCAACTCACTACATCATTGCATGAACCAGTTAAATCGAGAAACATGTCTTCTGCACATTAGCATTCATATTCATATATTCATGTGAATTGGGTATTTGTATTGAAATGGGTTATTCATGGCTGTTACATCATCGTGGCGCATTGCATTGTATGAAGGTGTTAATACGTCCAAAAACAGTCACGTCTTCGTCTACCTTTATGATGTCTATTCATGTCATTTTAACCGGAAATTCGTAGGTGCACACACCTGCCCGGTCGGGCCTCAACATAATTTCCTCACAATACACAAACTCGTTTGACTCCTCAAAGTTCCCTTCATGGTTTTGGGTTTTTAGCTTCTGAAACTTAGTGAATTTATCATTCATTCCTACCATGTTTTAGCATGTGAAACGTAGTGAAGTTGTAAAAACATGGTATAACATATTCAAAAGTGATTTTATTTCAATGCCCTCATCACTAGGACCCAATATGCAAATGAAACATAAATTGGACTTTTGCTTCAAAAGATATAATATATTCAAATTGGAAGTCCAAAGAAAAAGCATGAGATGGGGTCGGTGCCCGCACATGTGTGCCACTATGTGTCTTTTTTATCAGTTACATTACTTTGTTTCCAATTTTGCTGCCATATATGACAGTTTATATCATCTCCCTTTTTGAGAAATGTCAAAGAATGACGACAATAAATAGAAAAATCCTAAATACAAAAGAATAGGAAGACAAAGAAATTCATACAAAAATTAGATTCATGGGGTGTAGTAAGAGGGCACGATAGGGCTTGTTGGGCCCACCAGTCGCTCCCCCCCTCTCATCCAACCATTATCGCCACCATTTTGACCCTAGATCGCATCCGTCATAATAATTTAATTTATGAGTGTATTTATAGAGGAATGGAGGAGGACGAGCCACTGACAAAGAAAAAGTATTCACGACCAAAATACTGCCCAACTCTCGTCTCCAAAAAATCCATGATAGATTGCCAAGGATTGGTTTGTACCCATGGTAATGGATCCAATCCACATATCCTCCACGATGATCCCATAATGTGTGAGTAGTATCTCAAGGCTATAGAGGTTGTGTAGTAGTAGATATGTCAATTTCTCCCTCATTTTCTTAGACCTAGGATGGTTTTGTTATTTCACTGAAGTAGTACCATTATGGGTATGCGGTAGAGACATCTTAATTTGTTCTAACGAGGATGTGTAATGATGATAGTTACATCTTGGTCCTATCATTGGTTGTTATACACTTTACAAATACATTGGACAAGTGTCCATTAATTGCTCCGTCGTGCCCTAATCTGGGATGTTATATTATGTGCATGTATTAATGTATTTGCATTGGCATAGGGTTTCGTGGACTTGGTTGGCCCCTCATTTTCTGTATTCCGTGAAAGCCCAAAGATGGACACAGTTGTGTGAAAAAAGCTATGCAATCTTTCCTTTTGCGGTTATCACTAGTAGTACACGCCAGAATCTTTGCTGGTTAGCCAACACC
Source organism: Triticum urartu (assembly GCF_003073215.2). Taxonomy (NCBI): domain Eukaryota; kingdom Viridiplantae; phylum Streptophyta; class Magnoliopsida; order Poales; family Poaceae; genus Triticum; species Triticum urartu. The sequence goes on from NC_053024.1 coordinate 87,062,134, forward strand.
ATAAAGAGCATATGAGAGAGAGAGAGGACCTCATTTATGGGTGTATTTATAGAGGAACGAACAAGGACGGTCCACGGACAAAGAAAAATCCTTCGAGGCAAAAATACTGCCCAACTCTTTTCTCCACTGAAATCCACGATAAATTGCGAAGGATTGGTTTGTACCCATGTTAATAGATCCAATCCACGAAACCTCCACAGTTATTCGATAATGTGTGAGTAGTCCATCAAGGCTATGGTGGTTGTGTGGTAGTAATAGATATATCAATTTCCTCCTAATTTTCTTATTCCTAGGATGATTTTGTGGTTTCATCAAAGTAGTACCATTATGGGTATAATGTGGATATATCTTAATTTGTTCGAACAAGGATGACAGTTACATCTTCATCCTATCATTGAGTGGTATACGCTTTATAAATACATTGTACGAGTGTCCATCAATTGCTCCATCATGCTCTAATCTCGGATGTTATATGATCTGCATGTATTAATGTATTTGCACTGGCATAGGGTTGCATGGACTTGGTTGGCCCCTCATTTTCATAATCTGTGAAAGCCCAAAGATGAACACAGTTGTGCGACAAAAGCTATGCGATTGATCCTTTTGTGCTTATCATTAGTAGTACATGCCAGCATCTTTGCTGGTTAGGGAACACCATCAAGAGCATAGGACAAAGAGAGAGAGAGAGAACTCACGAAACAATTTAACTCCTTGTTGCTTATGTGTTAAGTGTTAACGTTGCTCTTTACTTTACATGACAGCCCATGTTTGTAGAAATCAGTTAATTGAGAAATGGATAGCTGAATCTTTTCCATGCACACCCACTTTTTATTTAGCTTGTTTAGGTTAAAATAAAAAATGTCAACCAACACTTGCATATGTTCAACACTCATTGTCATTGTATTTTCCAAACAATAATAGTCTAGGCACACTCATTGTCATTGTGCACATGAGAAGAGGTTTACCTAGGTTCAGGCCCTCGGTTCGAGGTAATACCCTACTTCCTACTTTTCTAGAATGATTTCTATAACCATATATGAGAACTACGTTTTGTGTCTACAAAGTGGTTCGATCGGTAGATCGTATGTGGTGTACCCCGCCACACCTTATATGCTTGGTCCCTTCTCAACCTCTTCGGGTATAATAAGTCTTTCAAGCCGATGCATGGCGACAAGTGACTTGCATGTTATGTGTGGGCCAAACTTGCTCTGCCATAGATGAAACCATTAAGCAACACCCATGAGAGCGAGGCACATGCACACACAATGAACCCCATTTTGCCTATTCCCAAGCCCATTGCCTCTTCTGATCTTGGGACTCGACATTGCAGTCACATGTACGAGAAAGTCCAATCCTGGTTGATAATTAACTATTTCAGTAATTTTATTTTGTTTAATCACATTTGAGTACAATTTTACCACTATAATGAAGGTACTCTCCCCTATTTGGAGGTGGTACTCCTTAAATTTTATGTGAGAGTACCATATAAGTTTGACTATTAGCTAGATTAGGATGGATGGGTGGCTCACAACAATTTTGAGGTACTGTAAAAGAGCTTGGTTCACATAGAGTAATTAGAATCAACCAAAAACATGTTAAAATTCCTCCAAACCAAAGATAACCTAACATGACAATGACATGCAAGATACTCAAGGGAGGACTTTTCTTCCTAGTTGAAGAGTCTTTGCCTACTCAAACTATTTTTATACCCTAATTAAAATGTGAGTATTCTTAGGTTGATCTCTCACCCGTTCGAACCCAACAGATTGAACGGGCCCCTTGCATTGCACCCTTATCGGGGGCGCCCAACCAAACCATGGTTGGTGGGCCCCTGTCGCCAGCGCAATTTAAAGAGGTGGGGTGCCGGGGCACAGATTACGAGGTTGATCATGCACCACAACACCACCAACACACCAATTCGATCTAGGGTTTTGCGCTAGGCCGACGTGAAGCTCCGCCGCCACCACCTTGCCCACACTGCGCCATCACCGTGCGCCACAGCACCACGATGGCCTCTGGCTCGAGCTCATCAGCCAAAGGAGAAGGTAGGACCGCAGGGATCCCTAACCCTAACCGATCCAGTGATCTAACAATAGTATCAACCAGAGTTTGGGTTTTGGATTTTCGGTACGAAATCAAAAGAACTTCCCTTCCCAAAAGAACCCTAGAATAGGGAAAAGATCTCACAGGAGAGTGCCTCATGCTCGCCGGCAAAGTGCGCCGCTGCAAGGCCGCGCCAGTTCCTCTCGATCTGAATGGGCATCGGCAAGCCGAGCTGTTCGGAAGAAGAACACACCCTGCAAAGGGAAAAGGGGCACCGCAGCCACGTCGTTCGACGGCGGGGCGCTTCCGCTAAGGGAAACGCGTCACTGGCGAAGGGGAGGCAACAACAGCATAGATCGTCGTCGTCCATCGGGCACAGAGGGGAAGAGGAGGCTCTCCAGGCTCTCTCTCTCTCTGTTGAAGTAGAGATGGAGACAGAAAAAGAGGGAAGGGAAAGAGAAGGCGGCTCGCTCAGCGTGGTGGCTCGACGCTGTCGCCGGCGGCCGGCGGGGATCTCACCCGCACCTACTCAGCCACATCTCCCTCTTTGCCAGAAGATGCGGTGGGTAGGGGAGAACAGGATGAAGAGAAAGGGCAAGAAAGCGGAGGCACACGCGTCGCGTTGGTCTTCGATCCCGTCGCCGCGGCCTGGCTGAGCGCCACCGTTGGCCCGCCGTCGCCGTGTTTGAATGAACAGAGGAGGCGAGCGGCGCGAGTGCGTGGGAAAGAATGGATCTGGGGTTTCTGTTCGAGCGGCTGGCGATCTGTTTTGTTCGAGCGAAACACGCGGCTGGCCGTCGGATCTCCACAGGCGGTGCAGATCAAAAACCTAAAGCTGCGCTGGGCCTTTTGGGCCAAAGAGGAGGAGGCAGCGCTGGGCTGAAGCCAGTGGCCTAGATCGAGGCGAGGACGGCTCGCACGAGCGCGCGGAGGAGGAGGCCATGGGCTGCTGCGGGCCTCCCACGCCAGGCCGAGGCCGGCTGAAGCTACATGTTTTTTAATAGTTTTTGTCCAGCTTTTTTTGGCAGATTTCATAAATAGTTTTTCTATGCAAATTTTTTTCCATCGAATTTTTTTGTTTAGAAAATAGAATAGTAAACTGAAAATTAAATGAGAAAATTTTCAGAACAAGAAAAGTTCAGGATTTTTATTCGGTGAAAGAGAAGTTCCTGAAATGAATAAAAAAGTTCATGATTTTTATTCATGTTTTTCCGCTGCGTAAATAATTAATAGTGCTTTTTGCAAGGAAAATAAAAGTTTAGATAGAATTATATTTTAAGAGCATGTTAAAAGTGATTATTGAAATGAAATGATTATGTTATTTTTATGACCAACGTTGTTAATAACATGATCATGTTTTATTATTGAAATTAAAGGTGCATTTATTTCTAATATTTTACCCAACGGTAATATAGATTTAATTGCATAGACAATTGTATGTTTAATTTGACCAACGTTAGATTAATGCATCTGATTGGTTATATAGATCTCACTTAAATTGTGATTTTAGGAGGCTTTCACTTGATGAGTTGCTAAAAGATGTTCCAACACTCAGAGGTGACAATTACACTGAGTGGAGGAAGAAAGTAGCTAGGACAGGCATTTGTTTGTGCTGAGCTAGACTGGGTTGTGGACACTCCACAGCCGGTCAAGCCTACAGAGCTAGTAAGAGCGGCAACTAATGATGATGCTGCATGGGATATAAAGAGGGGGGTTATGCTCCTTTGCAGATGTCATTCTCCATAGAAAATCAAAAGTGGGTCAATGCAAACAAAAAGTGCATGGCATTTATAAAGAATACAATTAAGAGCACCATTATGGGCTCCATTGCAGAGTGCACTTTCGCAGGGGAGTTGCTTACAAAGATAAAGAGCCACTTCACTGACTCTTCAAAGATATATGCCACCGAAGTGTTAAAGCAACTGGTGACAAAACACTATACAGGTAGTAGTCATGTGTAACGCCCATGATGCGGCTATAGCTCCCACGTGTGGAAGCACGACTTAGAGGCATAACCGCATTGTAAGCAATGTCGCAAGTGAGGTAATCTTCACAACAACCCATGTAATGAATGAGGGAAAAGATACATAGGTGGCTTACACTCGCCACGTCACACCAATAGCATAAATATCATTACATTCATCCAGATACAATCAAGGTCAGACTACGAAACCAAAATAAAGAACAACCCCAAATGCGACAAAGTCCTCGATCGCCCCAACTGGGCCCCACTACTAATCGTCTGGAAAGGAAACATAGTATCGTCTTGAGTCCTCATCGAACTCCCACTTGAGCTCAGTCGAATCACCTGGAGCGGTATCATTGGTCCTTGGATCTGGTTTTGGAAGTAATCTGTGAGTCACGGGGACTCAACAATCTCACACCCTCCCGATCAAGAATATTTAAGCTTATAGGAAGGGTAAAAGTATGATGTGGAGCTGCAGCAAGCGACTGGCATATATGGTGGCTAACATACGCAAAAGAGAGCGAGAAGAGAAGGCAAAGGCACGGTCGATGAAGTATGATCAAGAAGTGATCCTAGAACAACCTACGATCAAGAATAACACGAGACCGTGTTCTCTTCCCGGACTCCACCGAAAAGAGACCATCACGGCCACACACTCTGTTGATTCATTTTAATTAAGTTAAGTTTCAGGTTTTCTACAACCAGACATTATCAAATTCCCATCTACCCATAACCACAGGCATGGCTTTCGAAAGATCAAATCCCAGCAGGGGTGTCCCAACTTAGCCCATCACAAGCTCTCACGGTCAACGAAGGATATTCCTTCTCCCAAGATAATCCGATCAGACCCGGAATCCCGGTTACAAGACATCTCTACAATGGTAACACTAAACCAGCAAAGCCACCCGAATGTGCCGACAAATCCCGACAGGAGCTGCACATATCTCGTTCTCAGGGCACACTCAGATGAGCCAGACGTCGGGTAGGCCAGCCCAGAGTTGCCCCTAGTAGCCCCGGACATCGCCCAGTTGGACCAACACTTAGAGAAGCACTGGCCCGAGGGGGGAGTTAAAATAAAGATGACCCTTGAGTCCGCGAAACCCAAGGGAAAAGGCTAGGTGGCGAATGGTAAAACCAATGTTGGGAATTGCTGGAAGAGTTTTATTCAAGGCGAACAGTCAAGGGGTTCCCATTATAACCCAACTGTGTAAGGGGCGCAAAATCAAGGAACATAACACTTGTATGACGGAAACTAGGGCGACAAGAGTGGAACAAAACACCAGGCATAAGACCGAGCCTTCCACCCTTTACCAAATATATAGGTGCATTAAAATAGACAAGATATATATAATGATATCCTAACAAAGAACATGTTCCATCAAGGAACAAACTCCAATCTTCACCTGCAACTAGCAACGCTATAAGAGGGGCTGAGCAAAGCGGTAACATAGCCAAACAACGGTTTGCGAGGACAAGGTGGGTTAGACGTTTGACATGGCAATATGGGAGGCATGATAAGCAAGTGGTAGGTATCGTAGCATAGGCATAGCAAAAGAGCGAGCATCTAGCAAGCAAAGATAGAAGTGATTTCGAGGGTATGGTCATCTTGCCTGCAATGTCTCCGAGTTGACGTTAGCTTGATCCTCGTAAGCGTACTCAACAAGCTCCTCGATCACATACTTGTCTCCCGGCTCTACCCAAAGCAAGAACAACAAGCAAAGGGAGATGCAATCAACCATGTGCAATGCACAAACAACATGATACAAAACATAGCATGATATGCGGGACATGATATGTGATGCATATGCATGTTTCGGAAATGAAAGATTGAACCTAGCCTCAACTTGGAAAACCAAGAGTGCCACTGGAAGGAGGAGTTGATTTTGGTCGAAATCGATATAAAGATCACCGGAATCGGATGCACGGTTTGCAAATGGCAAGCAAAACAAATATGGCACCGATCTGCGATTAACAGCACAAGGCCATCTAAATGCATCAAGAACAACAAGCTACAGCACTCTAACATAGCAACAAAATACATGGCAGGGATCCACTCAAGATGCTTGACAAAAGATGAACACTGAGCTACGGCTAATTCACTCAATAGCAGCTTCGAACAAGCATGGCAAAAGTGCAAAAGATATCAGGTTACAGACTTAGAGAAAATAACAACATGCCAGGAATTTAACATCCGGAAGCAATGTTTAGAGAGCATGATAACAACATGCTACAGGAACATATCATGGCAAAGCAAAAAGCATGGCATGAAGCTACTCAAAGCATACAACAAAAGTCCCTTACTGACCATAAGCCAAAAGAGATCAGAAAATACAATGGCATCCATGTGAACATAGCAAGTAGACATGGCATAGAAGCTAAACATGGGAAGAACAACATCATAGCATGCACGGATCAACTACAACAACCTCGGCAAAAATGCTTAACATGTAAACATTCTGCCAGGAACATTTTATAGCAAAAGTAGAGCTCGATTGACTCAAGCTAGGGTGCTCCATAAATGCAAACAAAGACATAGCTGGATAGAGCAACACAATATCTACAAAACATCCTTACTGATCATGCTCAAAAGAGGCATAGATCATTCAGTAGCAACATGAACACATGGCATAAAAATATAGACAGAACAAAGACTTAGAATATTTCTAAGTCCCTGAAAACAGCAACATTGAGAGGGCTACTTTGCATGCTTGTGCTAGTCACCACAGAGATCACAAAAATATATGGCATACACCCCTGTAAAGATGGCATGGCATACTTCAAAACTCATGTAGGGCTCGACATCATAGGAGGCACACATCAATCATGGCAAAAATGACAAATGTCCAATTACTGATATGGATCTGAAACTAACAGAAACTAGCACTCTTCCAACAACATTTAGGGCATCAAGATGAGCTCAAATAAACATGATGCAATGAGATGAAATGAAGTACTCGTCGAGGCGAACATTTCGATATGCTACACGCGCAAAACGGAGCCACAGGTGCAGAGTTATGAGATGATGAAGTATGCAAATAATTACTGAAATGGGGCAAATTAGGTCAACCATTAGGTCTCCAGATCCAGATCTGGATCGAGGTCACTGTAGTGGCGCGGAACCCGAGGTGCTCACTGGAGTGGCTCGCCGGAACAGGGACGCGGTGGCCGGCCGGGAGGACGCGGATGAGGAAGGAGAGGCCGGCCGGGCTTCGGAGGTGGCGCGGCATCGGCGGCGCGGAAGCCGGGGCGTCCTGCGAGGCGATTGCCGGCGAGGAGCGAGGCGGCGGGCCCGTCGGCATGGACCGAGGCGGCGGTCGCCGGAGCGGCGAAGGATGAGGAAGGGCGTGGGCGGCGCGGTGGCAACGGGCCGCGGGGGACTCCCGCGGGCCGAGCGGGCCGGGCGGCGGCGCGGCGAAGTGGGGCTCCAGTGGTGCCACGTGTCGAGCGGGGATAGGCTAAGGCAGCGGGCGTACGCGTCCGGTCCGCTCCGGGCGTGTCCGGCGGTGCGAGGAGCAGAATTTTTAGGGTTTGGGGGGAAGAGATACGGGATTTCGGGTGGTGATGCCTTTTTATAGGTAGGAGGAGCTAGGAGTCTCCAAATTGAGCACGGTTTTTGGCCACGTGATCGTGATCGAACGGCCTAGATGATGGAAGGGGTTTAGGTGGGTTTTGGGCCACTTTGGAGGGGTGTTGGGATGCAACACACACGAGGCCTTATCGGTCCCTCGGTTAACCGTTGGAGTATCAAACGAAGTCCAAATGGCACGAAACTTGACATGTGGTCTACCAGTAGTAAACCAAGGCCGCATGACAAGTCTCGGTCCAATCTGAAAACGTTTAACACCCACACACGAAAAGAGGTAGAAAGGGACACCGGAGGACATAGGAGCGCTGGAATGCAAAACGGGCAACGGGGAAAATGCTCGGATGCATGAGACGAACACGTATGCAGATGCAATGCACATGATGAGATGATATGAGATGCATGAGAAGAAAAAAGCACACGAAGACAAAAACCCGACAACGAGGAAATATCATAACTTATCGCCGGAAAAGGCAAGAGTTGGAATACAAATATGGCATGTTACATACGGGGTGTTACAACACTCCACCACTACGAAAGGGTCTCGTCCCGAGATCTAGGACTGGAAAAACTCCGGGTATTCAGAACGAGGTGATCCTCGCGTTCCCAGGTGGCTTCACGGTCGGAACGATGTGACCACTTGACTTTCAGGAATTTGATAGACTTGTTGCGAGTCTTGCGCTCAGTTTCTTCAATAATAGCAATGGGGTGCTCACGATAAGACATGTCTTCTTAGAGATCAATCTCTTCAAAGTTGATGGTGCGGTCAGGAGTCTTGAAACACTTGCGGAGTTGGATGGAAGCTCAAGTTGATAGGCGAGATCGCCTCTTTTGCCGATGATCTTGAAAGGATCCACGTATCTAGGGGCAAGCTTCCCTTTGATACCGAAGCGACGAGTACCTTTCACTGGAGAGACGCGGAGGTAGACATGGTCTCTGATCTCGAAAGCCAAGTCACGATGCTTGCTATCATAGTAACTCTTCTAGAGAAACATCATAACATCCAACTATAAATAGCAAAGCTCGCGATATATCAAGATCGTACCACCTCAAGAACACGAGAGAGAGAGAGAGTGTGTGTAACATCCCCAGCCTCACACCACAGTGATCACCCTCTGATTATGCCAAGTCACCATGATTAACTATGCTTGATCATCATTTGCATCATATCTCGTTTCCAATTCCAATGCAAATTGCAATTCAAATTTAAAGTGAAAAATAAAAGTTGTTCAAATTAGAAAATAAAATGTTCATTAAATATGAAATAATTCATAACTAATTATCTTTAGAAATAAAACATCACCTGAATTCATTATGTGACTTAAACAACATGAAATAGCACCAAAGCAGAATTTTAAAGTGCCAAATCATTTATTAAAAATTCAAATGAAATCATTTGATCACGAAACCTTTTTCTGGCAGTGCTAAATATTGCAAGTAATTTATTGAGCCAAGTCTCATATTTTACATAAGTGAATGGATGGCCTAACAATTTACAAATCAGAGAAGGAATAAAAGAAACATAAAAAAACCCTAAACTACTAGTGAACTGGGCTCTATGTCAACAGTGGGAGCCCAGCCCACCTCGCCACCTCCTCCTTCCTACTGCTCACCAGGAGCGCCGTGGACGTGCGCGCCCCGTCCATGGCTGCGGATGGCCACATGGCGACCATCCGGCGATGCCCCCTGAGAGGATAAAGCCCCCCCGAGCCCCTCCTCTCTCCCGCTGTCGAACCCTAGCCGCCACCTTCTCCCTCTCGCAGCCTCCCTCTCTGTCTCGTTCGCCCGAGTGGGCTCGTCGCTGGCACATCGCCGTCGTCGCGGCCACTGGCTCCCCCGCGCTGTTCCAAGCTGTCCAGGAGCACCTCGTCCTCTTCTACACCAACTGCAAGCACCGGGTCGAGCCGGAGCACCCTCGAGCCGTCTCCATCCGCCTCCTTCCCCGACTGCATCCGCCGGTCGACGCCGCTCGATCCGCGCCTCTCCAACGAGCTCCAGCCTCGTCGTGCCTTCTCCAAGCTCCGCTGTGAGCTCATTGTCGTTTTCCCTCTCAACCCATGCTTGATTTCTTTCCGTAGCGACGTCCCCATGAGTTGTCGCACCACCGTCCGCCATGGCCAATGAGGTCAAGCACGCAGGGCCTCTCTGGACCCGTCCGCGATGCATGTGTGCTCTAGGCACTCCGTTGAATCGATTGCACCACGCGGCTTGCTCGCGTGTGCTCGGCAGTGAAGCTTTCATCAAGCACCGCGTCGGCCGCCGCTAGTTGCCGCCGCTAGTCGCTGCCGTAGTCCACACCTCTGGCCGCCCCGGGCAGTGCCCTCGCACACGTGCGCCCGGGCCAAGCCCTGCCCGCATCGCACGCCTCTGGCCGCGATCGGCTGCGCCCGGCCACGTCTGTGCGTGCCCACCCACGCACGCCTTTGCCTGCTGCACCTGCTGCCCGTCGCAGCACGCCTGCGCGCACGCTGTCGTCGTGTCGTGGCCGTCGCCCTACCTCCCCGCTCGGCTCGCCTACTCGCCTCGCCGCTGCGCGTGCACGCCGCACTGGTCGCGCCCATGGCGCTTGACCTGCGCCTGACCGCTCCTCCTCTGCCTCCCCACTCGCGCTGCCTGCTCGCCTGTTGCTGCTTCGCGCCGTGGCCACTGCCGCTGTCGCACGCGCGCGCCCGCAGCCTCTCCCCTGCTTTGCTGCTGCTCGCTGCTGCAGCTCCTCTGCTGCTCGCCGCCGCTGCCTAGCGCCCGCATCGCGCCGCTACACTCTGCTGCTGCTCCGCTATAGTAACATTCAGTTACTGTAGCGGTAGCTAGCTTTTGTGCTGCTACGCCATTTAGCTATCTGAACAGCCCATAAACAATAGCTAATCAAGTGCTAAAATGAGTAAAAATAATATGTGTAGGAAGTACACTTGACAAACTTCAGTTTACCCCACTGGACCAAATTTATTTGATGCATGGATTAAATCCTACAAAAATCACAAAATGCAATATTCTCTTAGCCCTAGCATTGTGTGTGCGTGCAGTTGTTGGGGAACGTAGTAATTTCAAAAAATTTCCTACGCACACGCAAGATCATGGTGATGCATAGCAACGAGAGGGGAGAGTATGATCTACGTACCTTGTAGATCGACAACGGAAGCGTTTGGTTGATGTAGTCGTACGTCTCCACGGTTAAGAATATGATCACGTGGATCAACTTGTCTTCATGGGGTGCCCCTTGCCTCAGTATATAAAGGATGGAGGAGGAGGAGGCCGGCCAAGGCACTTGGTGCGGCCAGGATGTGGAGTCCTACTAGGACTCCAAGTCCTAGTAGGAGTCCACCAAGAGGGGAGGAAGGGAGAAGGAAGTGGAGGAGAAGGAGAGGTGGCCGGCCCCCTTTTCCCTAGTCCAATTCGGACTAGAGGGGAGGGGGGCGCAGCAGCCCCTTGGCCCTTTCTCCTCTTCCCACTAAAGCCCATCAAGGCCCATTGATTCTCCCGTAACTACCCGGTACTCCAAAAAATACCCGAATCACTCGGAACCTTTCCGATGTCCGAATATAGTCATCCAATATATCGATCTTTACGTCTCGACCATTTCGAGACTCCTCGTCATGTCCCCGATCTCATCCGGGACTCCGAACTCCTTCGGTACATCAAAACTCATAAACTCATAATATAACTGTCATCGAAACCTTAAGCGTGCGGACCCTACGGGTTCGAGAACAATGTAGACATGACCGAGACACGTCTCCGGTCAATAACCAATAGCGGGACCTGGATGCCCATATTGGCTCCTACATATTCTACGAAGATCTTTATCGGTCAGACTGCATAACAACATACGTTGTTCCCTTTGTCATCGGTATGTTACTTGCCCGAGATTCGATCGTCGGTATCCAATACCTAGTTCAATCTCGTTATCAGCAAGCCTCTTTACTCGTTCTGTAATACATCATCCCGCAACTAACTCATTAGTTGCAATGCTTGCAAGGCTTAAGTGATGTGCATTACCGAGAGGGCCCAGAGATACCTCTCCGACAATCGGAGTGACAAATCCTAATCTTGAAATACGCCAACCCAACATGTACCTTTGGAGACACCTGTAGAGCTCCTTTATAATCACCCAGTTACGTTGTGACGTTTGGTAGCACACAAAGTGTTCTTCCGGAAAACGGGAGTTGCATAATCAAATAGTCATAGGAACATGTATAAGTCATGAAGAAAGCAATAGCAACATACTAAACGATCGGGTGCTAAGCTAATGGAATGGGTCATGTCAATCACATCATTCTCCTAATGATGTGATCCCGTTAATCAAATAACAACTCCTTTGTTTATGGTTAGGAAACATAACCATCTTCGATTAACGAGCTAGTCAAGTAGAGGCATACTAGTGACACTCTGTTTGTCTATGTATTCACACATGTATTATGTTTCCGGTTAATACAATTCTAGCATGAATAATAAACATTTATCATGATATAAGGAAATAAATAATAACTTTATTATTTGCCTCTAGGGCATATTTCCTTCACATTGTGGCCGTGTGCGTCACTTCTGCTGGCATATTTCCTTCAGCAGTGTGGCCGCGTCCACTTCTGCTGCTACTGCGCTACAGTAACTGAATGTTACTGTAGGGGTAGCTGCTTTGTACTGCTGCTGCTTATTGACTAGCCCTTTTTGCATCAACAAAATAGACAGCAAATCACTTCGAAAATAAATAAAAATGATGGGAATAGTTTGTACACTTGACCAACTCCATTTCATCTCACTGGAACAAGTCTGTTAGGTGCATGGATTAATTGCTACAAACAATGACAAAAGTGCATCTTCTGTTAACAAGAAACTAAAGAAACAGATTACTAACTAGCTAGTTTGGGGCTGTATTTGGACTAGCTACATGCACTGTTCATGCCATCAGATGGCATGGATTGGTAGTAATCTTGGAGTAGAGTAAATCATCTATAGGAATCATCCCCAGTAGAGCTATGAATAACCCATTATAGCCCTCACAAATTGGCTAGTCAATAAACAGATTCTAAGACTTGGTAGAAATTCCGAAATTCTAGAAAACATTTTAAACTTTAGAAATTCATAGAAAATAAACCGTAGCTCGGATCGGAAAAACTTTATATATGAAAGTTGCTCAGAACGACGAGACGAATCCGGATACGCAGCCCGTTCGTCCGCCACAGACCCCTAACATATCAAACTCGCAACTTTCCCCCTCCGGCTCCTCTGCCCGAAAACGCGAAACACCGGGGATACTTTCCCGGTTGATTCCTCCCTTCACCGGTATCACCTCATACCGCGTTAGGGCACCCCTAGCACCGATACTTGTCATGTCATGCATCGCTATGCATCTGTTTGCTTAAATATTTATTGTTTCTTCCCCCTCTTCTCTCGCTAGACACCGAGACCGACGCCGCTGCTACCCAGTACGGCTACGGAGTTGACGACCCCTCTCTCTTGCCAGAGCAACCAGGCAAGCCCCCCCCCTTGATCACCAGATATCGCCTACTCTCCTCTATACTGCTTGCATTAGAGTAGTGTAGCATGTTACTGCTTTCCGTTAATCCTATCCTGATGCATAGCCTGTCCTTGCTACTACTGTTGTTACCTTTACTGCAATCCTAGGGGTTGTTGCCAGACTTGCGTTGATTTTTTCTGCCAATCTTATGCTTTAGACGGCTAAGATTATCATTCAGCTGGCCTACAATCGTTGTAGGGATGGGAGGGTTTCCGATAACGATACGAGGGGGTGTGTGATTTCTGCCTTATTGCTATATGCACTTAATCTGGGGCAACCGTGGTCGTCACTTTCTTACTTACATCCAAGGTGAAACCATGATCACTAAAATCCGGAAGCGGAGTGATACTTGTGGCCAAGAATAGATCTTATACTGAACATTACTTTAGTGATACTGTTTCCGGAGTGGGGGTTGAAAGGCAGGTGGCTCCATCCGGGTAGTGGTGGGCCTGGGTTCCCAACAGCCCCCGACTATTACTTTGTGGCAGGAGCGACAGGGCAGGTTGAGACCACCTAGAGAGAGGTGGGCCTGGCCCTTGTCGGCGTTCGCGGTTACTTCAACACGCTTAACCGAGATCTTGGTATTTGATCTGAGTCTGGCTACTGGCCTATACGCACTAACCATACTACGCGGACAGTTATGGGCACTCGACGTCGTGGTATCAGCCGAAGCTTCGTGACGTCAGCGACTGAGCGCGCGCCGGATTGGACCGTACCTGCTCTTGTATTAAGGGGGCTAGGTCTGCTTCCGGCCGCGTACGCAACGTGCAGGTGTGCAATGGGCGATGGGCCCAGACCCCTGCGCCATAGGATTTAGACCGGCGTGCTGACCTCTCGTATTGTGCCTAGGTAGGGCTGCGACGTGTTGATCTTCCGAGGCCGGGCATGACCCAGGAAAGTGTGTCCGGCCAAATGGGATCGAGCGTGTTGGGTTATGTGGTGCACCCCTGCAGGGAAGTTAATCTATTCGAATAGCCGTGATCTTCGGTAACAGGACGACTTGGAGTTGTACCTTGACCTTATGACAACTAGAACCGGATACTTAATAAAACACACCCTTCCAAGTGCCAGATACAACCGGTGATGCTCTCTCACAGGCGTCGACGAGGGGAGGGGGCGCAGCAGCCCCTTGGCCCTTTCTCCTCTTCCACTAAAGCCCATCAAGGCCCATTGCTTCTCCCGTAACTACCCGGTACTCCGAAAAATACCCGAATCACTCGGAACCTTTCCGATGTCCGAATATAGTCGTCCAATATATCGATCTTTACGTCTCGACCATTTCGAGACTCCTCGTCATGTCCCTGATCTCATCCGGGACTCCGAACTCCTTCGGTACATCAAAACTCATAAACTCATAATATAACTGTCATCGAAACCTTAAGCGTGCGGACCCTACGGGATTCGAGAACAATGTAGACATGACCGAGACACGTCTCCGGTCAATAACCAATAGCGGAACCTGGATGCTCATATTGGCTCCCACATATTCTACGAAGATCTTTATCGGTCAGACCGCATAACAACATACGTTGTTCCCTTTGTCATCGGTATGTTACTTGCCCGAGATTCGATCGTCGGTATCTCAATACCTAGTTCAATCTCGTTATCCGGCAAGTCTCTTTACTCGTTCCGTAATACATCATCCCGCAACTAACTCATTAGTTGCAATGCTTGCAAGGCTTAAGTGATGTGCATTACCGAGAGGGCCCAGAGATACCTCTCCGACAATCGGAGTGACAAATCCTAATCTCGAAATACGCCAACCCAACATGTACCTTTGGAGACACCTGTAGAGCTCCTTTATAATCACCCAGTTGTTGTGACGTTTGGTAGCACACAAAGTGTTTTCCGGCAAACGGGAGTTGCATAATCTCATAGTCATAGGAACATGTATAAGTCATGAAGAAAGCAATAGCAACATACTTTAAGTAAGCGACAGCGCTCGGAATCACCGTGCGGGGAAGGGTTGCTTCTATGCTATAATCGGGCACTTTGTGCCACTGATCTAATAGACTCCTATGTATGCTTCGTGCACCTCGTTAGAGACTACAGGATACATTCTTTGGTTATGGTTAGGGAACAGAACCTCGTGCGAGTTATACGGGTATTAGTCATTGGATGATTGGCGATACATCTTGAGATCGAGCATAGTCAAGTAGAGGCATACTAGTGACACTCTGTTTGTCTATGTATTCACACATGTATTATGTTTCCGGTTAATAAAATTCTAGCATGAATAATAAACATTTATCATGATATAAGGAAATAAATAATAACTTTATTATTGCCTCTAGGGCATATTTCCTTCAGTCTCCCACTTGCACTAGAGTCAATAATCTAGTTCACATCACCATGTGATTTAACAGCAATAGTTCATATCACCATGTGATTAACACCCATAGTTCACATCGATATGTGATCAACACCCAAAGGGTTTACTAGAGTCAGTAATCTAGTTCACATCGCTATGTGATTAACACCCAAAGAGTACTAAGGTGTGATCATGTTTTTTCTTGTGAGATAATTTTAGTCAACGGGTCTGTCACATTCAGATCCGTAAGTATTTTGCGAATTTCTATGTCAACAATGCTCTACACGGAGCTACTCTAGCTTATTGCTCCCACTTTCAATATGTATCTAGATCGAGACTTAGAGTCATCCAGATCTGTGTCAAAACTTGCATCGACGTAACTTTTTACGACGAACCTTTTTGTCACCTCCATAATTGAGAAATATTTCCTTATTCCACTAAGGATAATTTTGACCGCTGTCCAGTGATCTACTCTTAGAATACTATTGTACTCCCTTGCTTAACACAGTGTAGGGTATACAATAGATCTGGTACCACAACATGGCATACGTTATAGAACCTATGGCTGAGGCATAGGGAATGATTTTCATTCTATTTCTATCTTCTGCCGTGGTCGGGCTTTGAGTCTTACTCAATTTCACACCTTGCAACACAGACAAGAACTCTTTCTTTGACTGTTCCATTTTGAACTGCTTCAAAATCTTGTCAAGGTATGTACTCATTGAAAAACTTATCAAGCGTCTTGATCTATCTCTATAGATCTTGATGCTCAATATGTAAGCAGCTTTACCGAGGTCTTTCTTTGAAAAACTCCTTTCAAACACTCCTTTATGCTTTGCAGAATAATTCCACATTATTTCTGATCAACAATATGTCATACACATATACTTATCAGAAATGATGTAGTGTTCCCACTCACTTTCTTGTAAATACAGGCTTCACCGCAAGTCTGTATAAAACTATATGCTTTGATCAACTTATCAAAGCGTATATTCCAACTCCGAGATTCTTGCACCAGTCCATAGATGGATCGCTGGAGCTTGCATATTTAGTTAACACCTTTAGGATCGACAAAACCTTCTAGTTGCATCGTATACAACTCTTCTTTAGTAAATCCATTAAGGAATGTAGTTTTGTTTATCCATTTGCCAGATTTCATAAAATGCGGCAATTGCTAACATGATTCGGACAGACTTAAGCAAAGATACGAGTGAGAAAATCTCATCGTAGTCAACACCTTGAACTTGTTGAAAACCTTTTGCGACAATTCTAGCTTTGTAGATAGTAACACTACTATCAGCGTCCGTCTTCCTCTTGAAGATCCATTTATTTTCTATGGCTTGCCGATCATCGGGCAAATCCATCAAAGTCCATACTTTGTTCTCATACATGGATCATATCTCAGATTTCATGGCCTCAAACCATTTCGCGTAATCTGGGCTCATCATCGCTTCCTCATAGTTCGCAAGTTCGTCATGGTCTAGTAACATGACTTCCAGAACAGGATTACCGTACCACTCTGGTGCAGATCTCACTCTGGTTTACCTACGAGATTTGGTAGTAACTTGATCTGAAGTTATATGATCATCATCATTAGCTTCCTCACTAATTGGTGTAGTAGTCACAGGAACAGATTTCTGTGATGAACTACTTTCCAATAAGGGAGCAGGTACAGTTACCTCATCAAGTTCTACTTTCCTCCCACTCACTTCTTTCGAGAGAAACTCCTTCTCTAGAAAAACTCCGAATTTAGCAACAAAAGTCTTGCCTTCGGATTTGTGATAGAAGGTGTACCCAACAATCTCCTTTGGGTATCCTATGAAGACATATTTCTCCGATTTGGGTTTGAGCTTATCAGGATGAAACTTTTTCATATAAGCATCACAATCCCAAACTTTAAGAAACGACAACTTTGGTTTCTTGCCAAACCACAGTTCAGATTGTGTCGTCTCAACGGACTTAGATGGTGCCCTTTTAAACGTGAATGCAGCTGTCTTTAATGCATGACCCCAAAACGATAGTGGTAGATCAAAAAGAGACATCATAGATCGCACCATATCTAATAAAGTACGGTTATAATATTCAGACACACCATTATGCTGTGGTGTTCCAGGTGGCGTGAGTAGTAAAACTATTTCACATTGTTTTAACTGAAGGCCAAACTCGTAACTCAAATATTTTACCTCTGCGATCATATTGTAGAAACTTTTATTTTCTTGTTATGATGATTCTCCACTTCACTCTGAAATTCTTTGAACTTTTCAAATATTTTAGACTTGTGTTTCATTAAGTAGATATACCCATATCTGCTCAAATCATCTGTGAAGGTCAGAAAATAATGATACTTGTCACGAGCCTCAATATTCATCGGACCATATACATCAGTATGTATGATTTCCAACAAATCTGTTGCTCGCTCCATTGTTCTGAAGAACAGAGTCTTAGTCATCTTGCCCATGAGGCATGGTTCGCAAGCATCAACTGATTCATAATCAAGTGATTCCAAAAGCCCATCAGCATGGAGTTTCTTCATGCGCTTTACACCAATATGACCTAAACGGTAGTGCCACAAATAAGTTGCACTATCATTATTAACTTTGCATCTTTTGGTTTCAATATTATGATTATGTGTATCACTACGATCGAGATCCAACGAACTATTTTCATTGGGTGTGTAACCATATAAGGTTTTATTCATGTAAACAGAACAACAATTTATTCTCTTACTTAAATGAATAACCGTATTACAATAAACATGATCAAATCATATTCATGCTTAACGCAAACACCAAATAACACTTATTCAGGTTCAACACTAATCCCGAAAGTATAGGGAGTGTGCGATGATGATCATATCAATCTTGGAACCACTTCCAACACACATCGTCACTTCACCCTTAACTAGTCTCTGTTTATTCTGCAACTCCCGTTTTGAGTTACTAATCTTAGCAACTGAACTAGTATCAAATACTGAGGGGTTGCTATAAACACCAGTAAAGTACACATCAATAACATGTATATCAAATATACTTATGTTCACTTTGCCATCCTTCTTATCTGCCAATCACTTGGGGTAGTTCCGCTTCCAGTGACCAGTCCCTTTGCAGTAGAAACACTTAGTCTCAGGCTAAGAACCAGACTTGGGCTTCTTCACTTGAGCAGCAACTTGCTTGCTATTCTTCTTGAAGTTCCCTTTCTTCCCTCTGCCCTTTTCTTGAAACTAGTGGTCTTGTCTACCATCAACACTTGATGTTTTTCTCGATTTCTACCTTCGTCAATTTCCGCATTACGAAGAGCTTGGGAATCGTTTCCGTTATCCCTTGCATATCATAGTTCATCACAAAGTTCTACTAACTTGGTGATGGTGACTAGAGAATTCTGTCAATCACTATCTTATCTGGAAGATTAACTCCCACTTGATTCAAGCGATTGTAGTACTCAGACAACCTGAGCACATGCTCACTAGTTGAGCGATTCTCCTCCATCTTTTAGCTATAGAACTTGTTGGAGACTTCATATCTCTCAACTCGGGTATTTGCTTGAAATATCAACTTCAACTCCTGGAACATCTCATATGCTCCATGACGTTCAAAATGTCTTTGAAGTCCCGATTCTAAGCCATTAAGCATGGTGCACTAAACTATCAAGTAGTCATCATATTGAGCTAGCCAAACGTTCATAACGTCTGCATCTGCTCCTGCAATAGGTCCATCACCTAGCGGTGCATCAAGGACATAATTCTTCTGTGCAGCAATGAGGATAAACCTCAGATCACAGATCCAATCCGCATCATTGCTACTAACATCTTTCAACACAATTTTCTCTAGGAACATATCAAAATAAACACAGGGAAGCAACAACGCGAGCTATTGATCTACAACATAATTTGCAAAATACTACCAGGACTAAGTTCATGATAAATTTAAGTTCAATTAATCATATTACTTAAGAGCTCCCACTTAGATAGACATCCCTCTAATCCTCTAAGTGATTACGTGATCCAAATCAACTAAACCATGTCCGATCATCACGTGAGATGGAGTAGTTTCATTGGTGAACATCACTATGTTGATCATATCTGCTATATGATTCACGCTCGACCTTTCGGTCTCCATGTTCCGAGGCCATATCTGTATATGCTTGGCTCGTCAAGTATAACCTGAGTATTCCGCGTGTGCAACTGTTTTGCACCCGTTGTATTTGAACGTAGAGCCTATCACACCCGATCATCACGTGGTGTCTCAGCACGAAGAACTTTCGCAACGGTGCATACTCAGGGAGAACACTTCTTAATAATTAGTGAGAGATCATCTTATAATGCTACCGTCAATCAAAGCAAGATAAGATGCATAAAAGATAAACATCACATGCAATCAAAATATGTGACATGATATGGCCATCATCATCTTGCGCCTTTGATTTCCATCTCCAAAGTACTGTTATGATCTCTATCATCACCGGCATGACACCATGATCTCCATCATCTTGATCTATATCAATGTGTCGTCACGTGGTCGTCTCGCCAACAATTGCTCTTGCAACTATTGTTATCGCATAGCAATAAAGTAAAGCAGTTATTGGGCGCTTGCATCTTATGCAATAGAGAGACAACCATAAGGATTTTGCCAGTTGCCGATAACTTCAACAAAACATGATCATCTCATACAACAACTTATATCTCATCACGTCTTGACCATATCACATCACAACATGCCCTACAAAAACAAGTTAGACGTCCTCTACTTTGTTGTTGCAAGTTTTACGTGGCTGCTACGGGCTTAAGCAAGAACCAATCTTACCTAAGCATCAAAACCACAACGATAGTTTGTCAAGTTGGTGCTGTTTTAACCTTCGCAAGGACCGGGCATAGCCACACTCGGTTCAACTAAAATTGGAGAAACTGTCACCCGCAAGCCACCTATGTGCAAAGCACGTCGGGAGAACCGGTCTCGCGTAAGCGTACGCGTAATGTCGGTCCGAGCTGCTTCATCCAACAATACCGTCGAACCAAAGTATGACATGCTAGTAAGCAGTATGACTTATATCGCCCACAACTCACTTGTGTTCTACTCGTGCATATAACATCAACACATAAAACCTAGGCTCGGATGCCACTGTTGGGGAACGTAGTAATTTCAAAAAATTTCCTACGCACACGCAAGATCATGGTGATGCATAGCAACGAGAGGGGAGAGTATGATCTACGTACCTTGTAGATCGACAATGGAAGCGTTTGGTTGATGTAGTCGTACGTCTCCACGGTCCAACCGATCAAGCACCGAAACTACGGCACCTCCGAGTTCTAGCACACGTTCAGCTCGATGACGATCCCCGGACTCTGATCCAGCAAAGTGTCGGGGAAGAGTTCTGTCAGCACGACGGCGTGGTGACGATCTTGATGTACTACTTCAGGAGGGCTTCGCCTAAACTCCGCTACAATATTATCGAGGACTATGGTGGAAGGGGGCACCGCACACGGCTAAGAATATGATCACGTGGATCAACTTGTCTTGATGGGGTGCCCCTTGCCTCAGTATATAAAGGATGGAGGAGGAGGAGGCCGGCCAAGGCACTTGGTGCGGCCAAGATGTGGAGTCCTACTAGGACTCCAAGTCCTAGTAGGAGTCCACCAAGAGGGGAGGAAGGGAGAAGGAAGTGGAGGAGAAGGAGAGGTGGCCGGCCCCCTTTTCCCTAGTCCAATTCGGACTAGAGGGGAGGGGGGCGCAGCAGCCCCTTGGCCCTTTCTCCTCTTCCCACTAAAGCCCATCAAGGCCCATTGCTTCTCCCGTAACTACCCGGTACTCCGAAAAATACCCGAATCACTCGGAACCTTTCCGATGTCTGAATATAGTCGTCCAATATATCGATCTTTACGTCTCGACCATTTCGAGACTCCTCGTCATGTCCCCGATCTCATCCGGAACTCCGAACTCCTTCGGTACATCAAAACTCATAAACTCATAATATAATTGTCATCGAAACCTTAAGTGTGCGGACCCTACGGGTTCGAGAACAATGTAGACATGACCGAGACACGTCTCCGGTCAATAACCAATAGCGGGACCTGGATGCCCATATTGGCTCCTACATATTCTACGAAGATCTTTATCGGTTAGACCGCATAACAACATACGTTGTTCCCTTTGTCATCGGTATGTTACTTGCCCGAGATTCGATCGTCGGTATCCAATACCTAGTTCAATCTCGTCATCAGCAAGTCTCTTTACTCGTTCTGTAATACATCATCCCGCAACTAACTCATTAGTTGCAATTCTTGCAAGGCTTAAGTGATGTGCATTACCGAGAGGGCCCAGAGATACCTCTCTGACAATCGGAGTGACAAATCCTAATCTCGAAATACGCCAACCCAACATGTACCTTTGGAGACACCTGTAGAGCTCCTTTATAATCACCCAGTTACGTTGTGACGTTTGGTAGCACACAAAGTTTTCTTCCGGCAAACGGGAGTTGCATAATCTCATAGTCATAGGAACATGTATAAGTCATGAAGAAAGCAATAGCAACATACTAAACGATCGGGTGCTAAGCTAATGGAACGGGTCATGTCAATCACATCATTCTACTAATGATGTGATCCCGTTAATCAAATAACAACTCCTTTGTTTATGGTTAGGAAACATAACCATCTTCGATTAACGAGCTAGTCAAGTAGAGGCATACTAATGACACTCTGTTTGTCTATGTATTCACACATGTATTATGTTTCCGGTTAATACAATTCTAGCATGAATAATAAACATTTATCATGATATAAGGAAATAAATAATAACTTTATTATTGCCTCTAGGGCATATTTCCTTCAGCAGTGTGGCCGCGTCCACTTCTGCTGCTACTGCGCTACAGTAACTGAATGTTACTGTAGGGGTAGCTAGCTTTGTACTGCTGCTGCTTATTGACTAGCCCTTTTTGCATCAACAAAATAGACAGCAAATCACTTCGAAAATAAATAAAAATGATGGGAATAGTTTGTACACTTGACCAACTCCATTTCATCTCACTGGAACAAGTCTGTTAGGTGCATGGATTAATTGCTACAAAAATGACAAAAGTGAATCTTCTGTTAACAAAGAAAACTAAAGAAACAAATTACTAACTAGGCTAGTTTGGGGCTGTATTTGGACTAGCTAAGTGCACTGTTCATGCCATCAGATGGCATGTATTGGTAGTAATCTTGGAGTAGAGTAAATCATCTATAGGAATCATCCCCAGTAGAGCTATGAATAACCCATTATAGCCCTCACAAATTGGCTAGTCAATAAACAGATTCTAAGACTTGGTAGAAATTCCGAAATTCTAGAAAACATTTTAAACTTTAGAAATTCATAGAAAATAAACCGTAGCTCGGATCAGAAAACTTTATATATGAAAGTTGCTCAGAACGACGAGACGAATCCGGATAGGCAGCCCGTTCGTCCGCCACAGACCCCTAACATATCAAACTCGCAACTTTCCCCCTCCGGCTCCTCTGCCCGAAAACGCGAAACACCGGGGATACTTTCCCGGTTGTTTCCTCCCTTCACCGGTATCACCTCATACCGCGTTAGGGCACCCCTAGCACCGATAGTTGTCATGTCATGCATCGCTATGCATCTGTTTGCTTAAATATTTATTGTTTCTTCCGCCTTCTTCTCTTGCTAGACACCGAGACCGACGCCGCTGCTACCCAGTACGGCTACGGAGTTGACGACCCCTCTCTCTTGCCAGAGCAACCAGGCAAGCCCCCCCTCCTTGATCACTAGATATCGCCTACTCTCCTCTATACTGCTTGCATTAGAGTAGTGTAGTATGTTACTGCTTTCCGTTAATCCTATCCTGATGCATAGCCTGTCCTTGCTACTACTGTTGTTACCTTTACCTGCAATCCTAATGCTTAGTATAGGGTGCTAGATTATCATCAGTGGCCCTACACTCTTGTCCGTCTGCCATGCTATACTACTGGGCCGTGATCACTTCGGGGGTGATCACGGGCATATGATATATACTTATACTGTTACATTACTTATGATACTGTTCGGAGATGGGGGCTGAAGGGGCAGGTGGCTCCATCCCGGTAGAGGTGGGCCTGGGTTCCCGATGACCCCCGACTGTTACTTCATGGCGGAGCGACAGGGCAGGTTGTGACCACCTAGGAGAGAGGTGGGCCTGGCCCTGGTCGGTGTTCGCGGATACTTAACACGTTTAACGAGATCTTGGTATTTGATCTGAGTCTGGCTACTGGCCTATACGCACTAACCATCTACGCGGGGACAGTTATGGGCACTCGAAGTCGTGGTATCAGCCGAAGCCTTCGTGACGTCAGCGACTGAGTGGCGCGCGCCGGATTGGACCGTAAGCCTGCTCTTGTATTAAGGGGGCTAGTTCTGCTTCCGGCCGCATACGCAACGTGCAGGTGTGCAATGGGCGATGGGCCCAGACCCCTGCGCCATAGGATTTAGACCGGCATGCTGACCTCTCTGTTGTGCCTAGGTAGGGCTGCAACGTGTTGATCTTCCGAGGCCGGGCATGACCCAGGAAAGTGTGTCCGGCCAAATGGGATCGAGCGTGTTGGGTTATGTGGTGCACCCCTGCAGGGAAGTTAATCTATTCGAATAGCCGTGATCTTCGGTAATAGGACGACTTGGAGTTGTACCTTAACCTTATGACAACTAGAACCGGATATTTAATAAAACACACCCTTCCAAGTGCTAGATACAACCGGTGATCGCTCTCTCACAGGGCGACGAGGGGAGGATCATCGGTTAGGATTATGCTATACGATGCTACTTGATGCTACTTTCTGAACTTACCATCTACTCTCTCCTACATGCTGCAAGATGGAGGTGGCCAGAAGTGTAGTCTTCGACAGGGTTAGTTATCCCCCTCTTATTCTGGCATTCTGCAGTTCAGTCCACATATGATACCCTTATTCCATTTGATACCCATGCATATGTAGTGTAGCTCCTTGCTTGCGAGTACTTTGGATGAGTACTCACGGTTGCTTTCTCCCCCTTTTTCCCCCTTTCCTTTCTTTCTGGTTGTCGCAACCAGATGCTGGAGTCCAGGAGCCAGACGCCACCGTTGATGACGACTACTACTATTCGGGAGGTGCCTACTACTACGTGCAGCCCGCTGACGGCGACCAGGAGTAGTTTAGGAGGATCCCAGGCAGGAGGCCTGCGCCTCTTTCGATCTGTATCCCAGTTTGTGTTAGCCTTCTTAAGGCAAACTTGTTTAACTTATGTCTATACTCAGATATTGTTGCTTCCGCTGACTCGTCTATGATCGAGCTCTTGTATTCGAGACTTCGAGGCCCCTGACTTGTAATATGATGCTTGTATGACTTATTTTATTTGTAGAGTTGTGTTGTGATATCTTCCTGTGAGTCCCTGATCTTGATCGTACATGTTTGCGTGTATGATTAGTGTACGATTGAATTGGGGGCGTCATAAGTTGTTATCAGAGCCGACTGCCTGTAGGAATCCCCCTTCCACACTCCTTGGCCAAAGTCGAGTCTAGACTTTACAAAACTTTTACTAACATGGCTGTGCGGCCCATGGGCCCACGTCGCCATTGGGTGGTATTAGAATCTTTTACTCCTCGATCCTTACTCTGGGATTCTGACTCTCTCCTACTCGGGTTAAATGATTTTACTAAACCTGACTCTAGGTTCTCGTAACTACTTTCTCCCGGAGAGCCCCTTATCACAGATGATCGCATGCTGCACCAGAAGATTCCGAAGATACTCTCCAATGTTCTCTTGAGACTTTGTGCCCGCCGCCTTTGCAATTCCCTACCACCGAATTATCCCTATGGATAAATAGATACACCAGTCGTCCTTACTTTTATTCCTAGCTGATCTTGTTATTGCAAGATACCCCGAAATTCTCTCTATTGTTCCGAGAATACTTTGTGCCTACCGCCTTGCAGTTCTTTGCCGCCTGAATGTCCGTATGGATAAATTCTCGCACCTACCGAGTATCCGCTCATCCCCAGTTGCTTATGAGTTTAATAATCCTTCAAGTCATTCCTTGCTTGATCGGCTATATCCTTATCGTGCTGCTCTCAACTGTGCTACATGGTCCTTCTTCCCAGAGCAGAATTTTCGATGATGAGCTAAGCTTACGTCGAGTTTCCTCATCATATCATTTCTCCTTAAACCACAAACTTGGTTTCGAGTTTGTGCCGTACCCGTGGTTCCAATAACCTTTCGCTTCATCATTCTCTTGACTTGATGTCATCGCTGATGGATTACATCTTCATGAAATCTCTCAACAATTGTGTCATGATCATCATCAATCTTATGAGCTATTCTAGGATATCAATCGAAGTCATGATGAGAAATACCATCCTTGCCCCTCGATGAATTGTGTTATCATCGACAACTTTATTGCCTTCCCTACAACACAAACTTGTTCGTGTTCTGTGTTATACCTTGAGTTCCTTGATATCCAACATTTGTTCTTCTTTACCTTGGAGTATTACCATCTTTTATATCCAGGACGTCGTGCTTAGCACACCCGGCCGGAGGCCCTATGGTTATAGATTCCTTTTCAGCAAGGTTATCCATTCTTCCATGAGGAAATTCTAAGACTTATTCTACAAGTTATTCCTGATGGATTCTTTGTGTTTCCAAAGTCTGACCTTTTCCTGAAGACCATGTCAATGCTATCTATATGTACTCCAATTTTCAACAAGAACATTTAAAGCCTAATGTTAAATGTTTCCTGCTCAATTATCCAAACACCGCTGTATGGGTAATGTCCTGAAATTTCTCTCCCCTTACCTAAAGAGTTTTCTACATTATATCCTATCATGGATATCGTGCTCTGGTTGTCCTTGGGAAGGATATACCCTTGAAATATGTGTTTAAACACATTTTCCTTTCCATTGTTCTGATTAATCTGATAATCATATTTTTCTCTCCATTGTTTGGTTTAACCTTTCTTATGATCTATATTATGTAAGCAGTAGTATTTCCCTGCTTACGTTAACATCTTGTTGTACCACTCTGTCAGTAAGACCCTGTTACTTTGGTTGATGACATTCAGGTAACCACCGATGGACGAGAACTTTCCTATTGGTCCGCCTCGTTCAACGAGCAGGAAAATGGTTCTCTTCGTCCCTCGCCCTTGGTACTGATGTTGTTGTCGACATAACCGACAGACTAACCTCTGACATGCCTTGCTTACATGACCGTGCAAGATGTCAACTGCCTTTCTACTTTTAACCCACATGGTGGGACCATAACCCACAGTTCCACAGGATCGAAACCTGACTCTCATGTACACCCCCTGTTCCCAAAGTTATTCCTCGCGCGTGGCCTCAAACGTAATTCATGAGCCACCTTCCGATGAGATCATCAACTCTGGTATCAGACACAATACTTATTCCCGTTGCTATGAACCCCCTTTCACGCCCTATTTCAGGCACTGAACGATTACCCGCCTTCTTGAAACTTCTCATGGTACTTTCTTACTTTTCTCTCGGTGTATTCTTGACCAACTCCATTTCATCTCACTAGAACAAGTCTGTTAGGTGCATGGATTAATTGCTACAAAAATGACAAAAGTGAATCTTCTGTTAACAAAGAAAACTGAAGAAACAGATTACTAACTAGGCTAGTTTGGGGCTGTATTTGGACTAGCTAAGTGCACTGTTCATGCCATCAGATGGCATGTATTGGTAGTAATCTTGGAGTAGAGTAAATCATCTATAGGAATCATCCCCAGTAGAGCTATGAATAACCCATTATAGCCCTCACAAATTGGCTAGTCAATAAACAGATTCTAAGACTTGGTAGAAATTCCGAAATTCTAGAAAACATTTTAAACTTTATAAATTCATAGAAAATAAACCGTAGCTCGGATCGGAAAACTTTATATATGAAAGTTGCTCAGAACGACGAGACGAATCCAGATACGCAGCTCGTTCGTCCGCCACAGACCCCTAACATATCAAACTCACAACTTTCCCCCTCCGGCTCCTCTGCCCGAAAACGTGAAACACCGGGGATACTTTCCCGGTTGATTCCTCCCTTCACCGGTATCACCTCATACCGCGTTAGGGCACCCCTAGCACCGATACTTGTCATGTCATGCATCACTATGCATCTGTTTGCTTAAATATTTATTGTTTCTTCCCCCTTCTTCTCTCGCTAGACACCGAGACCGACGCCGCTGCTACCCAGTACGGCTACGGAGTTGACGACCCCTCTCTCTTGTCAGAGCAACCAGGCAAGCCCCCCCTTGATCACCAGATATCTCCTACTCTCCTCTATACTGCTTGCATTAGAGTAGTGTAGTATGTTACTGCTTTCCGTTAATCCTATCCTGATGCATAGCCTGTCCTTGCTACTACTATTGTTACCTTTACCTGCAATCCTAACCATCTACACTCTTGTCCGTCTGCCATGCTATACTACTGGGCCGTGATCACTTCGGGGGTGATCACGGGCATATGATATATACTTATACTGTTACTTTACTTATGATACTGTTTGGAGATGGGGGCTGAAGGGGCAGGTGGCTCCATCCCGATAGAGGTGGGCCTGGGTTCCCGATGGCCCCCGACTGTTACTTCATGGCGGAGCGACAGGGCAGGTTGTGACCACCTAGGAGAGAGGTGGGCCTGGCCCTGGTCGGTGTTCGCGGATACTTAACACGTTTAACGAGATCTTGGTATTTGATCTGAGTCTGGCTACTGGCCTATACGCACTAACCATCTACGCGGGGACAGTTATGGGCACTCGACATCGTGGTATCAGCCGAAGCCTTCGTGACGTCAGCGACTGAGTGGCGCGCGCCGGATTGGACCGTAAGCCTGCTCTTGTATTAAGGGGGCTAGTTCTCCTTCCGGCCACGTACGCAACGTGCAGGTGTGCAATGGGCGATGGGCCCAGACCCCTGCGCCATAGGATTTAGACCGCCATGCTGACCTCTCTGTTGTGCCTAGGTAGGGCTGCGACGTGTTGATCTTCCGAGGCCGGGCATGTCCCAGGAAAGTGTGTCCGGCCAAATGGGATCGAGCGTGTTGGGTTATGTGGTGCACCCCTGCAGGGAAGTTAATCTATTCGAATAGCCGTGATCTTCGGTAACAGGACGACTTGGAGTTGTACCTTGACCTTATGACAACTAGAACCGGATACTTAATAAAACACACCCTTCCAAGTGCCAGATACAACCGGTGATCGCTCTCTCATAGGGCGACGAGGGGAGGATCATCGGTTAGGATTATGCTATACGATGCTACTTGATGCTACTTGCTGAACTTACCATCTACTCTCTCCTACATGCTGCAAGATGGATGTGGCCAGAAGCGTAGTCTTCGACAGGATTAGTTATCCCCCTCTTATTCTGGCATTCTGCAGTTCAGTCCACATATGATACCCTTATTCCATTTGATACCCATGCATATGTAGTGTAGCTCCTTGCTTGCGAGTACTTTGGATGAGTACTCACGGTTGCTTTCTCCCCCTTTTCCCCCCTTTCCTTTCTTTCTGGTTGTCGCAACCAGATGCTGGAGTCCAAGAGCCAGACGCCACCGTTGATGACGACTACTACTATTCGGGAGGTGCCTACTACTACGTGCAGCCCGCTGACGGCGACCAGGAGTAGTTTAGGAGGATCCCAGGCAGGAGGTCTGCGCCTCTTTTGATCTGTATCTCAGTTTGTGCTAGCCTTCTTAAGGCAAACTTGTTTAACTTATGTCTGTACTCAGATATTGTTGCTTCGGCTGACTCGTCTATGATGGAGCTCTTGTATTCGAGCCCTCGAGGCCCCTGGCTTGTAATATGATGCTTGTATGACTTATTTTATTTGTAGAGTTGTGTTGTGATATCTTCCCGCGAGTCCCTGATCTTTCGTACACATTTGCGTGTATGATTAATGTGCGGTCAAATGGGGGGCATCACAAGTTGGTATCAGAGCTTTCTTAAAGACATTACCTTCTCGGCGCTCAAAGACAAGTTGACTTCTCCCTAGTGCTTGCTCCACCTGATACTAAGAAGGACTTCGTCATTTACTACGACGGTTCCCGTCAAGGATTAGGCTGTGTCCTAATGCAAGAGCGCAGAGTGATTGCTTATGCCTCTCGTCAACTGCGCCCTCACGAAGAAAACTACCCAGTTCATGACCTCGAGCTTGCTGCTGTCATTCATGCACTCAAGCAGTGGCGACATTACCTTCTCGGTAATCATTGCGAAATCTTCACCGACAACCAAAGTCTGAAGTATATGTTTACTCAGCCAGATCTGAACCTCCATCAGCAGAGATGGATGGAGACTGTTGCAGACTTTGACGTGGGTATATCCTATACCCCCGGCAAGGCTAATGTAATGGCTGATGCCTTGAGCTGCAAGTCTTACTCCAATCACCTCCAGGTTCACAAAGTTCAGCCCTCGCTTGTCGAAGAATTTAGAAAGCTAAACTTTCATATTGTTCCTCCTGGAGCACTCGCCCCCCTCCCCTAGAGTTTCAGAAGATGAATCTTCGTGTTGTTACTAAGGGTTCTCTAAATACCCTCGTTGTCGTACCAGATCTCGTAGCTGGTATAAAGACTATTCAAGGTTATGACTCTGAAGTCCATAAGATTAAACGTCATCTAGTAGAAGGAAATCCCTCCTTCTTCTCTATCGCCGATGATGGCGCCTTGTACTTCAAAGGCCGCCTAGTTGTACGACGTTCGAGGAAAAACCTGGATCAGACTAAAGAGGTTATGAAAGAAGCTCATGATACACCTTTGTCTATTCATCCTGGTAGTACAAAGATGTACCAAGACATCCGCCAAAGATTCTGGTGGTCTAATATGAAGCAGGACATTGCTCGTTATGTTGCTGAGTGTGACGTTTGTCGCCGTATCAAAGCAGAGCATCAAAGGCCTGCTGGAACTCTGCAACCTATCTCTATTCCTAAATGGAAATGGGACCATGTTGAAATGGACTTCGTCACTGGATTTCCCAAATCGCAGAAAGGTAATGATGCTATTCTTGTAGTCATTGACCGGCTTTCTAAAGTTGCACATTTTCTGGCGGTCAAAGAGACAATCACTCCTAGTCAGCTTGCTACTCCCTACATGTCCAGAATTGTTTCACTTCACGGTATTCTAGTGGTTATCAGTTCAGACCGTGGCAGTTTATTCACTTCAAGATTTTGGGCAAGTTTCCAAGAAGCTATGGCAACTCATTGGTCGTTCAGTACGGCGTTTCATCCTCAGTCGCAAGGACAGGTTGAATGTGTCAACCAAGTTCTCGAAGACATGCTTCGAGCTTGTGTAATTTCATTCGGCAAGAAATGGGAGGAATCTCTTCCATATGCTGAGTTCTCTTATAATAATAGCTATCAAGCTAGTCTAAATATGTCCCCTTTCAAGTGCTATATGGACGAAAGTGTCGAACCCCTCTGAACTGGTCAGAAACTAGGGAACGTCCACTCTTTGGTCCGGATATTATCCAACAGGCCGAAGAGTAAGTCCGCATTATTCGCGAGAATCTCAAGACTGCTCAGTCACGTTAAAAGGGTAATTATGACCGTCATCATAAAGACATGGTCTATCAACCTGGCGAAAAGGCTTATCTTCGAGTTACCCCAATGAAGGGTGCACACTGCTTCGGGATCAAGGGAAAGCTAGCTCCCCGCTATATCGGTCCCTTCACTATTCTCGAGAGGCGTGGAAAAGTGGCATATCAACTAGAGCTTTCGTCGAACCTTTCCCAGGTTCACGATGTGTTCCACGTGTCACAACTCCGCCGTTGCTTCAAGGATCCAATCCAAGCAGTGGATCATGAAGTGCTCGAATTGCAATAGGACCTCTCCTATAAAGAGCATCCGGTCCGCATTCTCGCCCAACCTGAACGCCGCACACGTCAGAAGGTGATCAAGTTCCTCAAGGTCCAGTGGTCGAATCACTGTGAAGATGAAGCCACTTGGGAATGCGAGGATCGCCTGCGTGATGAATACCCCGCACTGTTTCCTTTTACCTCCTAAATCTCGGGACGAGATTTCTTGTAGTGGAGGAGATTTGTAACGCCCGGATAAGTAGGCTACGGTAAAACTCTCCTGATGATGCCATGTCATCTATGTTACTGTTGCTAATTAAGTGGTAGTTCAAAAAACATTGCAAAATTCAAAAATGAATTAGTGACAAACACCCAAAGTTTTCAAAGGTCAAAATAAAATTGTTCCGAGGGTGCCAAATATTGCATAGGTAATTATGGTGAAGTAAACACATTTTTAGAAAATGCCTAATTACTTTAAAATGAAATAAAACAGAAAAGAAAATAAATAAAAAGGAAAAGTGAAAATAAAACAAAAGGAAACGAACACCCCCTCTCTTGGACCAGATGGCCTAGCTAACCCAGCCGACCGGCCCAGCCGGCCCGGCCCGCCTTCCCCTGCCGCCTCCCTTCCCTGTTCCCCCGACCAGGGTCGGGACAGGGGCGCGTCCCCGCCGCACCCTCTCGTCGGCGACGAGGCGAGGATAAGGCCACCACACCCCGCCTCCTCGATCCCGCCTCCCACTCGCCCCCACTCTCGCCTCGGTTCCTGCGCCTCTCCCACTCCCCTCCAGATCCACCCCGCTCTCCTCCTCTCCCATCGCATCCGAGCGCCGCCATGGACCCGCCGCCGTGAAATGCGCAGCCACAGCCACCACCTCACCTCGCCAGCATGTCTGTCGTCTCCGCCATCGTCTTCCTCGTCGACCGGTGGCCGCAGCTGGAGCTCGGAGGCGCTGCTGCGACGATCCCCTTCTTCCACATCTCCGGTCGCCGCCGTTCTTCACCAACT
Organism: Triticum urartu; assembly: GCF_003073215.2. Taxonomy (NCBI): domain Eukaryota; kingdom Viridiplantae; phylum Streptophyta; class Magnoliopsida; order Poales; family Poaceae; genus Triticum; species Triticum urartu. The sequence goes on from NC_053024.1 coordinate 87,094,330, forward strand.
TCGGCGACGCCTTCTGCAGCTTCTAAGCCACCAAAGGCCACCGTGCGTGCCGCTCTGTGAGCTGCCTCCCCCCTCTGCCCTCTAGCTCCCCTAGCTCATGCCCTAGCTAGCTTGTCGTCATGCCCAGGCTCTGGTTGCCGCGGTGTACCTCGCCGCCGTGGCCACAGCCGCCGACACGCTCGCCCGAACTCACCGTTGTACTCCTGGGGTTCCTAGGAGCCCAACGCGCTTGCGCAAGTTCCCTCCCGTGCCTCCTAACGCCGTCCCCGTTGAGCGCCCGAACGCGCTGCCGCCGGCACTCGTCGCCGGGGTGCCTCCGGTGACCAAATGGTCACGGGCCAGCGCTCGTTGCATTCTCCGCCTCGCGTACGACTCGCCTGGCCTCTCCTTTCATTCGCTAACATGATGTGTCGTCGTTTCCTCCCGCGCCCGACTCCGGCCTTCCGCCGATGAGCTCGTCGTGCTCGATTCCGGCCACCACTGCCCGCGTAACCACCACCAACCGTCGTGTCGTCGTCTTGCCGTTCTAACGCGCCCGGCCGCGCTCGATTTGGTGCCCCATGGGCGAAATCCAACGCTCGCCGGTGTTCGGCCGCTGCGCGCGAGCTCGCCGGAGCTACTCCGGCGGCTCCGCTGAGCTGGCACCCCGGGGCCCCACCCTGGGTCACTGCATGTGGGCCTTGGGGCCACAACTGGCCACGTTGGCCGAAGTCAACTACGCTGACGTGGCAGCTACTGCCACTGGCATGCGGGCCCCATGCCATAAAAAGAATAAAAACAAATAGATAAACTGCTAATTAACTAAATTAATTAATTAAAACCTAATCTCTCACTGACTACTAGGCCCCACCTGCTAATTAACCCATTTAGTTAGTTTTAAAACTCTGTTAATGCCCCTGACAATGACATGTGGGTCCCACTGGACCCACCTGTCTAGTTTGACTAGTCAACCGACCAGTTGACCTACTCACATCACTTTGATGTCATGCTTGCATCATCATTCACTGTTTTGGATAATGTTAGAATTAAATAACTAATTAAAATCAGAAAATGATTTAAATCTTTAGTAAATCATATATTTTAATCCGTAACTCGGATTAAATTATTTTCAACATGAAAGTTGCTCAGAACAACGAGACGAATCCGGATACGCAGCCCGTTCTCCCACCACGCATCCCTAACCTATCAAACTCACAACTTTCCCCCTCCGGCTCCTCTGCCCAAAAACGCGAAACACCGGGGATACTTTCCCAGATGTTTCCCCCCTTCACCGGTACCACCTCGTACCGCGTTAGGGCACACCTAGCATCACGCTTTGCCATGTCATGCATCGTCATGCATTTGTTTGAATTATATTTATTGTTTCTCCCCCTCTTCTCTCGCTAGACACCGAGACCGACGCCGCTGCTACCCAGTACGACTACGGTGTTGACGACCCCTCTCTCTTGCCGCAGCAACCAGGCAAGCCCCCCCCTTGATCACCAGATATCGCCTACTCTACTCTCTATACTCCTTGCATTAGAGTAGTGTAGCATGTTACTATTTTCCGTTAATCCTATCCTGATGCACAGCCTGTCCTTGCTACTACTGTTGTTACCTTTACCTGCAATCCTAATGCTTAGTATAGGATGCTAGTTTATCATCAGTGGCCATACATTCTTCCCCGTCTGCCATGCTATACTATCGGGCCGTGATCACTCGGGAGTTGATCACGGGTTTATACATATACATAATATATGATACTTGTGGTGACTGAAGACGGGTCGGCTCGTAGGAGTACCCGCGAGTGATTCACGGATTGGGTCCGAAAGGACGTTTGTCCCGACGGCCCTCTGAGTGGATCTTTGTGGCGAAGCGACAGGGCAGGTTGAGACCACCTAGGAGAGAGGTGGGCCTGGCCCTGGTCGGCGTTCGCGGTTATTTCAAAATAACATGTTTAACAAGATCTTGGTATTTGATCTGAGTCTGGCTACTGGCCTATACGCACTAACCATCTACACGGGGACAATTATGGGCACTCGACGTCGTGGTATCAGCCGAAGCCTTCGTGACGTCAGCGACTGAGCGGCGTGCGCCGGGTTGGACTGGAACGCCTACTCTTGTATAAGGGAGGCTAGGTCTGCTCACCGTCCGCGTACGCAACATGCAGGTGTGCAATGGGCGATGGGCCCAGACCCCTGCGCCATAGGATTTAGACCGGCGTGCTGACCTCTCTGTTGTGCCTAGGTAGGGTTGTGACGTGTTGATCTTCCGAGGCCGAGCATGACCCAGGAAAGTGTGTTAAGCCAAATGGGATCGAGCGTGTTGGGTTATGTGGTGCACCCCTACAGGAAAGTTAATCTATTCGAATAGCCGTGATCGTCGGTAACAGGACAACTTGGAGTTGTACCTTGACCTTATGACAACTAGAACCGGATACTTAATAAAACACACCCTTCCAAGTGCCAGATACAACCGGTGATCGCTCTCTCACAGGGCGACGAGGGGAGGATCATCGGTTAGGATTATGCTGCACGATGCTACTTGGTGAACTTACCATCTACTCTCTTCTACATGCTGCAAGATGGAGGTGGCTAGAAGCGTAGTCATCGATAGGACTAGCTATCCCCCTCTTATTCCGGCATTCTGCAGTTCAGTCCACATATGATACCCTTATTACATTTGATACCAATGCATACATTTGTAGTGTAGCTCCTTGCTTGCGAGTACTTTGCATGAGTACTCATGATTGCCTTGCTCACCCTTTTCCCCCTTTCTATACCCGATTGCTGCAACCAGACGTTGGAGTCCAGGAGCCAGACGCCACCGTCGACGACGACTACTACTACTCGGGAGGTGCCTACTACTACGTGCAGCCTGCTGACGATGACCAGGAGTAGTTTAGGAGGATCCCATGCAGGAGGCCTGCGCCTCTATCGATCTGTATCCCAGTTTGTGCTAGCCTTCTTAAGGCAAACTTGTTTAACTTATGTCTGTACTGAGATATTGTTGCTTCCGCTGACTCGTCTATGATCGAGCTCTTGTATTCGAGCCCTCGAGGCCCCTGGCTTGTAATATGAAGCTTGTATGACTTATTTTATTTGTAGAGTTGTGTTGTGATATCTTCCCGTGAGTCCCTGATCTTGATCGTACACATTTGCATGTATGATTAGTGTGCGGTCAAATCGGGGGCGTCACAAACGTGGGTAGAACAAGACGCGCTACTGCTAAAACTTTATCTGCAGCGCGGTTTGCACAGGCGCGCTACTGCTACTTAGCACCAGCGTGCTTCTTTGACCCGCGCTACTGCTAAAGTTCTGTGTATAAGGTTTTCCCTAGTAGTGTAGGATTGCAGGTGCTGAAGATACATGCATGCCCTAATGACTGCATCCTCTACCGCAATGCGTACGAGGATTTGAACGCATGCCCGGTATAAGATCAGACGAAATGACCCTGGTGATGTTGACGTTGAGCCCCCCAGGAAGAGGGTTCCCGCGAAGGTGATGTGGTATGCCCCTATAATACCACGGTTGAAACGTCTGTTCAGAAAAAAGAGCATGCCAAGTTGATGCGATGGCATAGAGAGGACCGTAAGAAAGACTGGAAGTTGAGAGCACCCGCTGATGAGTCGCAGTGGAGAAAAATCGAGAGAAATTACTGGGTTGAGTTTGCAGGTGACCCAAGGAACGCATGGGTTGGTTTAAGCGTGGATGGCATTAATCCTTTTGGGGAGCAAAGAAGCAATCACAGCACCTAGCCCATGACTCTATGTATGTATAACCTTCCTCCTTGGATGTGCATGAAGCGGAAGTTCATTATGATGTCAGGTCTCATCCAAGGCCCTAAGCAACCCAGCAACGACATTGATTTGTACCTAAGGCCATTAGTTGAAGAACTTTTACAGCGGTGGAATGGAACAGTGTACGTGTGTGGGATGAGCACAAACAGGAGGAGTTTAACCTGCACACGTTGCTGTTTGTAACCATCAACGATTGGCCCGCTCTCAGTAACCTTTCAGGACAGACAAACAAGGGATACCATGCATGCACGCACTGTTTAGCTGACACCAAAAGTATATACCTGCACAAATGCAGGAAGAATGTGTACCTGGGCCATTCTCGATTTCTTCTGACCAACCATCAATGTCGAAAGAAAGGCAAGCATTTCAAAGGCGAGGCAGATCACTGGAAGAAGACCTCCATGCGTAACAGTGATCACGTACTTGCTATGGTCAATGATTTACACGTAATCATTGGAAAGGGTCCTGGCAGACTATCTGTTCCGAATGACGCTGAGGGACGCGCACCCATGTGGAAGAAGAAATCTATATTTTGGGACCTGCCCTACTGGAAAGACCTAGAGGTCCGCTCTTCAATCGACGTGATGCACGTGACGAAGAACCTTTGCGTGAACCTGCTAGGCTTCTTGGGCATGTATGGGAAGAAAAAAGATACACGGGAGGCACGGGAGGACCTGCAACGTTTGCACAAAAATGACGGCATGCATCTAAAGAAATATGATGGTCCTGCTAGCTACGCTCTTACAAAAGAAGAGAAGGAATTCTTCTTTGAATGCCTGCTCAGTATGAAGGTCCCGTCTAGCTTCTCGTCGAATATAAAGGGAATGATAAATATGGCCGAGAAAAAGTTTCAGAACCTAAAGCCTCATGACTGCCACGTGATTATGATGCAACTGCTTCCGGTTGCATTGAGGGGGCTTCTACCGAAAAATGTCCGATTAGCCGTTGTGAAGCTATGTGCATTCCTCAATGCAATCTCTCAGAAGGCGATCGATCCAGAAATCATAGCAAGGCTAAGGAGTGATGTTGCGCAATGTCTTGTCACTTTCGAGCTGGTGTTCCCACCATCCTTCTTCAATATCATGACGCACGTCCTAGTTCATCTTGTCGACGAGATTGTCGTTCTAGGCCCCGTATTTGTACACAATATGTTACCCTTTGAGAGATTCATGGGAGTCCTAAAGAAATATGTCCATAACCGCGCTAGGACAAAAGGAAGCATCTCCATGGGCCATCAAATAGAGGATGTCATTGGGTTTTGTGTTGACTTCATTCTTGGCCTTAAGAAGATTGGTCTCCTTGATAACCCACAAGTATAGGGGATCGCAACAGTTTTCGAGGGTAAAGTATTCAACCCAAATTTATTGATTCGACACAAGGGGAGCCAAAGAATACTCTCAAGTATTAGCAGCTGAGTTGTCAATTCAACCACACCAGGAAACTTAGTATCTGCAGCAAAGTATTTAGTAGCAAAGTAATATGATAGTAGTGGTAATGGTAGCAAAAGGTAACAGTAGTAAAAGTAATGTTTTTGGTATTTTGTAGTGATGATAGCAATAACAACGGGAAAGTAAATAAGCGGAGAACTATATATGGAAAGCTCGTAGGCAATGGATCGGTGATGGAGAATTATGCCGGATGCGGTTCATCATGTAACAGTCATAACCTAGGGTGACACAGAACTAGCTCCAATTCATCAATTTAATGTAGGCATGTATTCCGAATATAGTCATGCGTGCTTATGGAAAAGAACTTGCATGACATCTTTTGTCCTACACTCCCGTGGCAGCGGGATCCTTAAGGAAACTAAGGGATATTTAGGCCTCCTTTTAATAGAGTACCGGAACAAAGTATTAACACATAGTCAATACATGAACTCCTCAAACTACGGTCATCACCGGTAAGTATCCCGATTGTTGTCACTTCGGGGTTAACGGATCATAACACATAATAGGTGACTATAGACTTGCAAGATAGGATCAAGAACACTCGTATACTGATGAAAACATAATAGGTTCAGATCTGAAATCATGGCACTCGGGCCCTAGTGAAAAGCATTAAGCATAGCAAAGTCATAGCAACATCAATCTCAAAACATAGTGGATACTAGGGATCAAACCCTAACAAAACTAACTCGATTACATGATAGATCCCATCCAACCCATCACCGTCCAACAAGCCTACGATGGAATTACACATGCACGGCGGTGAGCATCATGAAATTGGTGATGCAGGATGGTTGATGATGACGATTGCGACGGATTTCCCTCTCCGGAGCCCTGGACGGACTCCAGATCAGCCCTCCCGAGAGGTTTTAGGGCTTGGCGGCGGCTCCGTATCGTAAAACGCGATGAATCCTTCTCTCTGATTTTTTCTCCCCAAAACACAATATATAGAGTTGGAGTTGGAGTCGGAGAGGCACCAGGGGGCCCACGAGGTAGGGGGCGTGCCCCCACCCTTGTGGACAGGTGGTGGCCCCCTGGCCTTCATCTTTTGCAAGTATTTTTTATATTTTCCAAAAAGTTGCTCCGTGAAGTTTCAGGTCATTCCGAGAACGTTTGTTTCTGCACATAAATAACACCATGGTAATTCTGCTGAAAACAGCGTCAGTCCGGGTTAGTTCCATTCAAATCATGCAAGTTAGAGTCCAAAACAAGGGCAAAAGTGTTTGGAAAAGTAGATACGACGGAGACGTATCAACTCCCCCAAGCTTAAACCTTTGCTTGTCCTCAAGGAATTCAGTTGACAAACTGAAAGTGATAAAGAAAAAGTTTTACAAACTCTGTTTGCTCTTGTTGTTGTAAATATGTAAAGTCAGCATTCAAGTTTTCAGCAAAGATTATAACTAACCAGATTCGCAATTACGCTTAGGTCTCAAGTTTACTCATATCAATAGCATAATCAACAAGCGAGCAATAATAATAAATCTCGGATGACAACACTTTCTCAAAACAATCATAATATAATATAACAGGGTGGTATCTCGCTAGCCCTTTCTGAGACCGCAAAACATAAATGCAGATCACCTTTAAAGACCAAGGACTGAATAGACATTGTAATTCATGGTAAAAGGGATCCAGTCAAGTCATACTCAATGTAAATTAACAGTAATGAATGCAAATGACGACGGTGCTCTCCAACTGGTGCTTTTTAATAAGAGGATGATGACTCATCATAAAAGTAAATAGATAGGCCCTTCGCATAGGGAAGCAGGGTTTTGTAGAGGTGCCAGAGCTCAGTTTTGAAATAGAGGTGAATAATATTTTGAGCGGTATACTTTCATTGTCAACATAACAACCAAGAGATGGCGGTATCTTCCATGCTACACACATTATAGGCGGTTCCCAAACAGAATGGTAAAGTTTATACTCCCCCTTCCACCAACAAGCATCAATCCATGGCTTGCTCAAAACAACGAGTGCCTCCAACTAACAAGAGTCCCAGGGGGAGTTTTGTTTGCAATTATTTTGATTTAGTTTGCATAAAGCATGGGACTGGGCATCCCGGTGACCAGCCATTTATCTCGTGAGTGAGGAGCGGAGTCCACTCCTCTTGAGAATAACCCTCCTAACATGGAAGATACGGACAGCCCTAGTTGATACATGAGCTATTCGAGCATACAAAACAGGATATTTATTTGAAGGTTTGGAGTTTGGCACATACAAATTTACTTGGAACGGCAAGTAGATACCGTATATAGGTAGGTATGGTGGACTTATATGGAATAACTTTGGGGTTTAAGGGATTGGATGCACAAGTAGTATTCCCGCTTAGTACAGGTGAAGGCTAGGAAAAGACTGTGAAGCGACCAGCTAGAGAGCGACAACAGTCATGAACATGCATTAAAATTAATCAACACGGAATGCAAGCATGAGTAGGATATAATCCACCATGAACATAAATATCATGAAGGCTATCTTGATTTTGTTTCAACTACATGCGTGAACATGCGCCAAGTCAAGTCACTTAAATCATTCAGAGGAGGATACCAACCTATCATACCACATTAATAGCATGTTGGAATGCAAGGTAAACCATTATAACTCATAGCTAATCAAGCATGGCACAAGAAACTATGATCTCTAGTAGTCATTGCAAAGATGTTTATTCATAATAGGCTGAATCAGGAACGATGAACTAATCATATTTACAAAAACAAAAGAGGTCGAGTTCATACCAGTTTTTCTCATCTCAGTCAGTCCATCATATATCATCATAATTGCCTTTCACTTGCACGACCGAATGATGTGAATAATAATAATAGTGCGCGTGCATTGGACTAAGCTGGAATCTGCAAGCATTCAATAAACAGGAGAAGACAAGGAAATATGGGCTCTTTTGTCAGATCAACATTTATGCATATAAGAGCCACTTCGACAATTTAATCATGGTCTTCTCCTATCGACCCCCAAAGAAAAGAAAAGAAATAAAACTATTTACACGGGAGAGCTCCCAACAAGTAAAAGAAGAACAGGAAATCTTTTTGGGTTTTCTTTTTAATTACTACTACAAGCATGGAAAGTAAACTAATTAAAAGCTACAACTAATTTGTTGGTTTTTCTTAAGGTTTATCAAACACACAAGAAGAAAGCATAAAAAAGAAAATAAACTAGCATGGATGATACAATGAAAAAGTATGAGCACCGACATCTAGCAATGAGTGTGTGAACACGAATGTAATGTTGGTGGGAAATACGTACTCCCCCAAGCTTAGGCTTTTGGCCTAAGTTGGTCTATGGCCACGGCTGGCCTGGCGGATATCCATAATAGTAGTTGGGGTCGCACTGCGATGAAGAAATAGACTCAGATTTCTACTGGCTGGCAATCATCTCTGGATCCCACTGGTAATTAGACTGTCGTGAAGGATCAACTGTGGTTCCGGCTCTGGCTCCATAGCTGGTGTAGGGTTCCGGTAGGCTTGAATAGCCTTTAACGGAACAAGGTACTGGCCTACAGATAAATCAAACAAAGAAGGAGTAGGCAGGGTAATAGTCTCAGGATGATGTTTATCAAAGAACAATTTGTATTTAAGCTCTCCTTCCCTGTTCTTAACAATAAAATCATGTGCCACCATACTTTTATAATCTAAATAAACACGCGGCAGCACCTTTTCTTACTTCTCATAATGCCTAATAGGTGTGTTAAAATGCACAACTAGGCGTGAGGCATAGATGCCTCCAAAGATGGGGCCCTTGGTACGGTTCAGACTTAACCGTTTAGCAATAATGCCGCCCATACTAACAGAGTTATCACTGTATAAACCGTGGAGCAAAATAATAATATCAGGGACATTAAGGTTTCCACAGTTCCCGCGACCAATTAAACAACGACTAGCAAATAATGCAAAATAGCGTAAAACAGGAAAATGTATGCTAGTGATTCGTGCATCGGAAACATTCCTTGTTTCCCCTACAGTGATAGTGTCAATGAACCCATCCACATCCTCACGATGTGGTTCCTCTGTCTTGCCCTCTAAAGGGACTAAACAGACCCGACAAAAATCATAAAGTGACATGTCCTTATGCTCGTCATATAAATGAAACTCCACCGTAGGTGGTGAGCTCCTAGAATGGAAATGAAAGTTTTGCACAAAGATATTTGTGAGTAAGAGATACTGATCACATTGGTCGTGGAGGAAAGCGGTGAGGCCTGCATTCTTAGCCAATTCATAAAAATCTTCATAAATCTCGACTGCTCTCAAGAAATCATCGGAAGGCCATTCACACACCCGAACCTCCGCGGTGCGAGGCAGATTATACTTAGGCTTTGGTGCCTTTTCCTTCAAGCTTCGGCTCAATGAGCCCCTCAAAAGTCTCTTCATCATTTTCTGAAAAAATCTGAAATTTTTAGTAACTTCAAAAATAAAAGTAAACCAAACTCAATAATATTGATAGCAACTACTCCTACAAGCGCCTAGGGCCTATATCATGCATCAAAACTACTTTTGACCATATAAATTTGACATGCAGCTCAAGAACAGGGTCACCTAAGCAGCAAAAAATTGCAATGAATAAAGCACTATAACAAAAACTAATTGGACCAATGGAGGAGTCACATACCAAGGAACAATCTCCCCAAGCAGTTTTGTGAGAGGTGCTCTAAGCAAGGAGATTGAAAATGGCAGCAAGATGAGCTAGAACTCGTGCTTGAGCTGGATATTCATGTTTGTGGGAGGAAAAAGAAGTGTGTGAGTGAAGGAATAAGTGGAGGAGGGCCACCGTGGGCCCACGAGGCAGGGGGCGCGCCCTCCACCCTCGTGGGCAGGTGGTTGACCCCCCTGTTGTGTTCTTAGTGCCAAATATTCTCAAATATTCCAGAAAAAATCATATTTCAATTTCAGGGCATTTGGAGAACTTTTATTTTCGGGGTATTTTTATATTGCACGGATAATCAGATAACAGACAGAAAAATACTATTTTTATTTTATTTAATATAAATATCAGGAAGCAAAAGGAGGGTACAGCAGGTTGTGCCTTCTAGTTTCATCCATCTCATGATCATCAAAAGGAATCCACTAACAAGGTTGATCAAGTCTTGTTAGCGAACTTATTCCGAATAACATGGAATCGGATAAATTTCGAATAACACTATGTTACCTCAACAGGGATATGCACATCCCCAATAATAAGAATACCATATTTCTTCTTGAAAGTAGGTAGAGGAAATTCAAAACCTCCAAATATAATCGATGGTATTTTTCCAATAGAGTTGATAGTATGAACTTGAGGTTGTTTCCTCGGAAAGTGTACCGTATGCTCATGCTCATTACCATTAACATGAAAGGTGACATTGCCTTTAATGCAATCAATAACAGCCCCTACAGTATTCAAAAAGGGTTTTCCAAGAGTAATAGACATACTACCGTCCTCGGGAATATCAAGAATAACAAAGTCTGTTAAAATAGTAACGTTTGCAACTACAACAGGCACATCCTCACAAATACCGACAAGTATACCAGTTGATTTATCAGCCATTTGCAAGGATATTTCAGTAGGTGTTAACTTATTCTACTGAAGTCTATGATATAAAGAGAGAGGCATAACACTAACACGGCTCCAAAATCACATAAAGAAGCTTTAACATAGTTTCTTTTAATGGAGCATGGTATAGTTGGTACACCGGGATCTCCAAGTTTCTTAGGTATTCCACCTTTAAAAGTATAATTAGCAAGCATGGTGGAAATTTCAGCTTTCGGTATCTTTCTTTTATTTGTCACAATATCTTTCATATACTTAGCATAAGGATTCATTTTGAGCATATCAGTTAATCGCATACGCAAAAAGATAGGTCTAATCATTTCAGCAAAGCGTTCAAAATCCGCATCATCCTTTTTCTTGGATGGTTTGGGAGGAAAAGGAATGGATTTCTGAACCCATGGTTCTCTTTCTTTACCGTGTTTCCTAGCAACAAAATCTTTCTTATCATAACGTTGATTCTTTGATTGTGGGTTATCAAGATCAACAGCAGGTTCAATTTCTATATCAATATCATTACTAGGTTGAGTAGCATCATGAACATTATCATTAACATTATTACTAGTTTCAGGTTCATTACCAGATTGAGTTTCAGCATCAGAAATAGAAATATCATTTGGATTCTCAGATGTTTCAATAACAGGTTCACTAGAAGCATGCAAAGTCCTATCATTTTTCTTTTTCTTCCTTTTAGAAGGACTAGGTGCATCTATATTATTTCTCTGAGAATATTGCTCAATTCTCTTAGGATGGCCTTCACGATACAAAGGTTCCTGAGTCATTTTACCACCTCTAGTCATAACTCTAACATCATTATCATTATTCTTACTATTCAATTCATTGAGTAAATCATTTTGAGCTTTAAGTACTTGTTCTACTTGAGTGGTAACCATAGAAGCATGTTTACTAATAAGTTTAAGTTCACCTTTAACATTAGCCATATAATCACCCAAGTGTTCAAGCATATTTGAATTGTATTTCAATTGTCTACCAAAATAAGCATTAAAATCTTCTTGCTTAACCATAAATTTATCAAACTCATCTAAGCATGGGCTAGCAAACTTAGTAAATGGGATTTCAGCTTTATCATATCTATAGAGAGAATTTACCTTTACTAACTGTGTTGGGTTATCAAGACCATGAGTTTCTTCAATAAGTAGAGGATTAAGATCATATGTTTCTTCAACAGGCGGTAAATTAAGACAATGTATTTCTTCAATAGGAGGTAAATTATTAACATCTTCAGCTTTAATACCCTTTTCTTTCATAGATTTCTTTGCCTCTTGCATATCTTCAGGACTGAGAAATAGAATACCCCTCTTCTTCGGAGTTGGTTTGGGAATAGGCTCAGGAATTGGCTCCGGAGGTGTCCAATTATTTTCATTCCTCAACATATTATTCAATAGAATTTCAGCTTCATCCGGTGTTCTTTCCCTGAAAACGTAACCAGCACAACTATCCAGGTAATCTCTGGAGGCATCAGTTAGTCCATTATAAAAGATATCAAGTATTTCATTTTTATTAAGAGGATGATCAGGCAAAGCATTAAGTAATTGGAGAAGCCTCCCCCAAGATTGTGGGAGACTCTCTTCTTCAATTTGCACAAAATTATATATATCCCTTAAAGCAGCTTGTTTCTTATGAGCAGAGAAATATTTAGCAGAGAAGTAATAAATCATATCCTAGGGACTACGCAGACAACCAGGATCAAGAGAATTAAACCATATCTTAGCATCACCCTTTAATGAGAACGGAAATATGTTAAGGATATAAAAGTAATGAGTTCTCTCATCAGTCGTGAACAGGGTGGCTATATCATTCAATTTAGTAAGATGTGCCACAACAGTTTCAGATTCATAGCCATGAAAAGGATCAGATTCAACCAAAGTAATTATATCAGGATCAGTAGAGAATTCATAATCCTTATCGGTAACACAGATAGGTGACATAACAAAAGCAGGGTCAGGTTTCATTCTAGCATTTAGAGATTGCTTGTTCCATTTAGCTAATAACCTCTTAAGTTCGTATCTATCTTTGCAAGGTAAAATAGCTAAAGAAGCTTCTTGATCAAAAACATAACCCTTAGGAATAACAAGTGATTCTTCACCATCACTTTCATCAGTATTATCAGATTCAATATTTTCAATCTCTCTAGCCCTAGCAAGTTGTTCATCAAGAAATTCACCAAGTGGCACAGTAGTATCAAGCATAGAAGTAGTTTCATCATAAGTATCATGTATAGTAGAAGTATCATCATCAATAACATGTGACATAACAAAATGAATAACAGAAGCAATTTTAGGTGTCGCAAGCTTACTCAGAACAGAAGGTGAATCAAGTGCAGAGCTAGATGGTAGTTCCATACCTCCCCTCATAGTTGAGGGATAAATCTTGGTTTTTGGATCTCTCAAGTTCTTCGTAATGATAAACAGATATGAATCCCAAGTGACTCAAGGAATAGAGCTATGCTCCCCGGCAACGGCGCCAGAAAATAGTCTTGATAACACACAAGTATAGGGGATCGCAACAGTTTTTGAGGGTAAAGTATTCAACCCAAATTTATTGATTTGATACAAGGGGAGCCAAAGAATACTCTCAAGTATTAGCAGCTGAGTTGTCAATTCAACCACACCTGGAAACTTAGTATCTGCAGCAAAGTATTTAGTAGCAAAGTAATATGATAGTAGTGGTAAGGGTAGCAAAAGGTAACAGTAGTAAAAGTAATGTTTTTGGTATTTTGTAGTGATGATAGCAATAGCAACGGGAAAGTAAATAAGCGTAGAACAATATATGGAAAGCTCGTAGGCAATGGATCGGTGATGGTGAATTATGCCAGATACGGTTCATCATGTAACAGTCATAACCTAGGGTGACATAGAACTAGCTCCAGTTCATCAATGTAATGTAGGCATGTATTCCGAATATAGTCATACGTGCTTATGGAAAAGAACTTGCATGACATATTTTGTCCTACCCTCCCGTGGCAGTGGGGTCCTACGGAAACTAAGGGATATTAAGGCCTCCTTTTAATAGAGTACCGGAACAAAGCATTAAAACATAGTGAATACATGAACTCCTCAAACTATGGTCATCACCGGTAAGTATCCTGATTATTTTCACTTCGGGGTTAACGGATCATAACACATAATAGGTGACTATAGACTTGCAAGATAGGATAAAGAACACTCATATATTGATGAAAACATAATAGGTTCAGATCTGAAATCATGGCACTCGGGCCCTAGTGACAAGCATTAAGCATAGCAACATCAATCTCAGAACATAGTGGATACTAGGGATCAAACCCTAACAAAACTAACTCGATTACATGATAGATCCCATCCAACGCATCACCGTCCAGTAAGCCTATGATGGAATTACTCACGCACGGCGGTGAGCATCACGAAATTGGTGATGCAGGATGGTTGATGATGACGATGGCGACGGATTCCCCTCTTCGGAGCCCCGAACGGACTCCGGATCAGCCCTCCCGAGAGGTTTTAGGGCTTGGCGGCGGCTCCATATCGTAAAACGTGATGAATCCTTCTCTCTGATTTTTTTCTCCCCGAAACACAATATATAGAGTTGGAGTTGGAGTCGGAGAGGCACCAGGGGGCCCACGAGGTAGGGGCGCACCGTAGGGGGCAGGCGCGCCTCCCACCCTCGTGGATAGGTGGTGGGCCCCTGGCCTTCAACTTTTGCAGGTATTTTTTATATTTTCCAAAAAGTTGCTCTGTGAAGTTTCAGGTCATTTCGAGAACGTTGTTTCTGCACATAAATAACACCATGGTAATTCTGCTGATAACAGCGTCAGTACGGGTTAGTTCCATTCAAATCATGCAAGTTAGAGTCCAAAACAAGGGCAAAAGTGTTTGGAAAAGTAGATACGACGGAGACGTATCACTCCCTAAATCGCGGTATGAGGGGAGACTGACTGGAAAAGACACGCTAGGAGGGGCTCAATAATATGCTGGGATGGGCATTCTTGGTCTCAAGCGCACTACACAGTTCTACAGAACTCTACCTTGGTGACCCCATATGTCGATGAACACAAGAACAATCTGCGCTCCAAACACCCGGTGTAGTGTGACGACTGGATTACAAGTGAACACATCAGGACTTTCGGCACTTGGTTGGAAACACGTCTCAAAGGTGACAACACTGTTTCTGATGAGTTGTACTCGTTGTCCAGGGGACCATCTTTGACTGTATTGACTTACAAAGGATATGAGATAAATAGGAATACATTTTACACGATCGCCCAAGATCAAAAGAGCACCAACCAAAACAGCGGTGTCTGCTTTGATCCAGCAACCAATAAGGGAAAGGACACATATTATGGTTACATAGTGGACATATGGGAACTTGACTACGGACATGATTTTAAGGCCCCTTTCTTCAAGTGCAAATGGGTCAATCTGTCAGGAGGCGGGGTACAGGTAGACCCACAGTATGGAATGGCAACAGTGGATCTGAACAATCTTGGCTACATAGACGAACCATTCGTCCTAGCCAATGATGTGGTGCATGTTTTCTATGTGAAGGACATGTCTACCAAACCGAGAAAAAGAAAAGATAGGGAAGCGAACACATCATACGATGAGCCAAAGCGCCACATAGTTCCTTCAGGAAAAAGAGACATCGTGGGAGTGGAGGGCAAGACAGACATGTCCGAGCATTATGAAATGTTTCTTGAAATTCCTCCCTTCAAAGTCAAGGCTGACCCAAGCACCCTGTTAAACGATGAAGATTATCCATGGTTATGACGCAATAAGCAAAGGACACAAGCGAAGAAAAGGTGAAGACTTTCTCTCCACAACTATTATGATGATGCCTTTGATCTAGAATATCCATGTAATAGACGAGTTTCCGTATGATACCCTGAAGTGCATCTAGTTTTTGCCGTAACCCTCTCAACTTTTTAGCACATGCTATGTGGGTGAAATGATGATACCATGCCAACTTTCAACCTTTTCAGAGTTCATTGGTAGTGCTTTTCATTTTCAGGGTCATATAGCTCAAAAAAATCAATAAATGCATGAAAAATAACAAATGAAGTCAGGAAGGGTTGAAAATTGATGTTGTGGCTTTCAATGGTGCATTTTGAACACACAAAAAGTCTGGAGTTCAAATAAGTTCAAAAAAATGAAATCCCTTTGTAACAGATGAGCTTTTGTCCGAAACCCTGATACTTTGAAAAAGATTGTCCGTTTCGTACACGAAGTGCATCCATTTTTTGCCGTTACCCTGTCAACTTTTTAGCACATGCTATTTGGGTAAAATGATGATACCATGCCAACTTTCAACCTTTTCAGAGTTCATTTGTAATGCTTTTCATTTTCAGGGTCATATAGCTAAAAAATCAGTAAATGCATGAAAAATAACAAATGAAGTCAGAAAGGGTTGAAAATTGATGATGTGGCTTCGAATGGTGCATTTTGAACACACAAAAAGTCTCGAGTTCAAATAAGTTCAAAAAATGAAATCCCTTTGTAACAGATGAGTTTTCGTCCGAAACCCTGATACCATGCCAATTTTCAACCTCTTCAGAGTTCATCTAAAGTGCTTTTCATAAAGAACTTTTTTGTTAGAAACTTTAATAGCAAAAATAATTATCATAAAGATTTTTTTGTTAGAAACTAAATTAAAAAAAACTTTTTTTGAATATAATGATAAAACACAATAATATTAAATAGTAGGAAAAAGAATCACTCCAAAATATATTTTTATAGTAAAGTTAATCACAAACTAGTGATTCACACAGATTTCAAAGAATTAAAATTTAAACTATTTAAATTTGAAAAGTAATGGACCTTACAGAAAGTTTATATTTTTTCCGACCTAAAAGAAAAAAGAACTAAAAAAATAAAGCAAAAAACAAAAGAAAATAAATAATGCAAAAAACAAAACAAAAATACTGGATTTTTTTTAAAAAAATGTGGCCTACTCGGCCACCACGGCCTGCATATGACTAGAAACCCGCTTGTTGGGCCAGGATGCAGGCCCGCGGTAGGCCTAGTAGGCCCACATGCATAGAGAGTGGATTTAGGCCCGTAAGCCTGCAGTAGAGAGGAGCTCGAAGTGGTCGGTTCGGCAGGGCTTATAAACCACCCTGAGCCCTTCTCAGCTAGCGAGGTGGGACTAAAGTTTTGGCCGCGGCAGCAGCACCCCCCTTTGGTCCCGATTGGTGCCACCAACCGGGACTAATGCCCCCCTTTAGTCCTGGTTGGTGCCACCAACCGGGACCAAAGGTCTCTGCTTCCCGCCCTTTGGGCTGCCGAAAAGAGACCTTTGGTCTTGGCTGGTGGCACGAACTGGGACCCAAGGGGGGCATTCGTCCCGGTTTGTGCCACGAACCGCGACCAATGGTGTGGGTATATAAGTCCGCACTTAGAAAATTTGGCAGTTTCATCGCCAATTGCCCCCCGACGACACCGAGCTCATCGACGCCTCCAGGCTGCCCGTGCTAACCGCCACGCCCATCGCCCTGCCCCGAGCTCACCATCGACGCGCCGCCGCCACGCCCCTGCCAGTGCTCGCCATCGACGCCCTTGCCCCTGCCCTGCCCCGAGCTCACTGTATCCTCTCCGCTGTCGCGCCCCTGCACGCCCTGCCACGAGCTCGCCGTGTCCACGCCGCCCACGCCCGTGCCCTGCCCCGACGGTGCATGCCGCCCCTCCCCGTTCAGTCTGGCGGCCGGCCCCTTTTCCTCCCCTGATCATATATATGCTTTTTTGTTCATATTATGCTTTTTTGTTCATAGATGATCATATATTTGATGTTTTTTTGTTCATATGTATGCATGGATGTACAAAATGAGATGAATGATGAATTTTTTTTGTTCATATATGTTTTTTTCATATATGTATTAATGTTTTATTTAGGTTGTTAGTAGATATCGATGTTAGGTTAGTGTATTTTAGGTTAGTTGATTTATTGCATTTTAGGTTAGTTCTCGAGGATCGGAAGAATGAAGAAGGAAGAAGAAAGAAGAAGAAAAAGAAAAGGAAAACGAAAAGGAGAAGAAGAAGAAGAGGAAAAATAGGAGAAAAACAAAAAAGAAGAAACGAGGAAGAAGGAAGAAGTAGAAAAAAAGGAGAAGAAGAAGGAATAGAGGAGAAGAAGAATATTTTTTCTTCTTCTCCTCTATTCCTTATTCTTCTCCTTTTTTTCTCCTCTTTTTTATTCTTCTTCCTCTTCTTAATTTGAGAGGGTTACAGCAGGGGGGACGTCGGACATGACATGAGGGAGGACGTTGGACATGACAAGAGGGGGGACATCAGACATGACATGGGGGGGGACGTCGGACATGACATAGGGTCGAGAGTTGTCGAGCGGTCGAGGGTCGAGGAATGCCGAGGGGTCGAGGGTTGTCGAGGGTTTGAGGGTCGAGGGTTGAGGATCACCGAGGGGTCGAGAGGTTGCCTAGTGTCAAAGTATTGAGGAAATCCATGGCTTCATCATTAGCCGGAAGTAACCGGGGCATGATGGTATGAAGTTGTGCAAAGTTGTTCTGGAACGGAGTCCCGGATAGGATAATTCGCCTTTTTGTATGAATTTCAGCAAAGGCCTTCCAAATAGCGATATCCGGAAGGCTCTTGCTGAACTTTGTACCGAAAAGCGAATTATCCCATCTGGGACTCTGTTCCAAAACAACTTTGCAGAACTTCATACCATCATGCGCCTGTTACTTTCGCCTAATGATGAAGACATGGTTTTGTTGAATCCTTTGACACTAGACAAACATGACATGAGGGGGTCGAGGGTCGGGAAATGGGGTAGAGGGTCGTGGATCGTCCGAGCGGTCGAGGGTCAAGGGTCGCCAAGGGGTCGAGAGGTTGCCTAGTGTCAAAGTATTGAAGAAATCCATGGCTTCATCATTAGCTGGAAGTAACCGTGGCATGATGGTATTTAGTTGTGCAAAGTTATTTTGCAACGGAGTCCCGGATAGGATAATTCTCCTTTTGGTACTAAGTTCTGCAAAGGCCTTCCAAATAGCGATATTCGGAAGGCTCTTGCTGAACTTTGTACCAAAAAGCAAATTATCCTATCTGGGACTCTGTTCCAGAACAACCTTGCAGAACTTCGTACCATCATGCACTTGTTACTTTCGCCTAATGATGAAGACATGGTTTAGTTGAATCCTTTGACACAAGACAAACGTGACATGAGGGTGTCGAGGGTCGGGAAATAGGGTAGAGGGTCGTTGATCACCGAGCAGTCGAGGGTAGAGGGTCGTCTAGGGGTCGAGGGTCCAGATTTATCAAGAATGCCCCCATTATGGATGTGCAAAAGTTGATCCAAACCCTAGAAGTGTTGCTGAGGCCACCCAAATTTACCAAGTTAAAAGAGTGTTCCCATCGAGGCCACCCCGAACCCTAGAAGTGTTGCCGAGGCCACCCCAAATCCTAGAGAAGCGTCGAGGCCACTAATATGATTCCTTGTCGTGATTAGCTAGCTAGGTCTATGTTTGGCACTAATATATCCATATGTCATGTTTGTATAATAATTGCCATGTTGTAATAATTGCAGAAACTATGGAGCACAGCCAAGACGAGGAAGCAGAACATGTGTTGGGGGACGTAATCGCAGCCAAAGGTGATGTCATGTCGTATCTCAACGACACCGATAGTCTGGAAGGAGAGGGTGAAGCAGGCTACGGTTATCGAACAATGGAGGAGGAAGGACAAGATTATGATGGCTCCGATGACCAAATGCCGTGTAGCGACCCGACCTCAGACGGTCAAGTCTCTGTGATTAAGTGTCATCCCTGGATCGGTATGCTGACGCACACAGTACTCGAGGATTCATAACAGAGGTAAATCACATGTATAAAATAACGTAAATACTATTACCTCAATCCAAATAGCGGAAGTAACAAAGGTTGTGGATTCCCATCAACACCAACGACAAAGTTGAGTGTAGAAATCGTAACCCTAACGTATCACTTACTCGTCGTAAGAAGTCCTGCAACATGAGACGTTGCAGCCACAAAGGGTCAGTACATTGAATGTACTAGCGAATTCACACCATAAGAGAATGATGAATAAAGGCTATCACTACATGCATATTTGACTGGTGGAAAAGCTCTATGGTTATAGTTTTTGCGAAAAGCTAATTTTTCCCTACTGTAAAGGAATATATTTTATTTAACTACAAAGTTGATTGAAAATATTGAGAAGGTTCCTCCAAGTCAATCTCAAAATAATAATCATTAACCCAACAAATTATTTAAGTAACGTGATGAGATCAATATGATAATCCAAGAACCAGATACTCAAGATGTCCATAACCGGGGACACGGCTAACCATGATTAGTTTGTACACTCTGCAGAGGTTTGCGCATTTTTCCCCACAAGACTCGATCGCCTCCGTTGGATTTCTCGCATTACAGGGTGTTTGAGAAACGGATGACCGAGACACAGTCTTTTAGAAACATTAACTCTCTACTCCAGGCAGACCATACCAAACCTACAACCCACTACCTGCTGTTCTACCTCTTCGAGAGCTTCACGTAACTTACTCAACTATGCTAGAGCCCATAATATCTTGTGGCTTCACACGGAAGTTTCAAGCATGAATAATCTTATGATCCCTTTGAGCCTGGGTGGCGGTCCATAGGAAGATCACACAGGTACTCCGGGATTTCCAAAAATACAGGCAACACCGGGTACTCCAGGTGCCTCAATCCACCCAGATGTGTATTTAAGTTGCCACCTTAAGTTGAACCATTAATTAACAATCTCACATCTGTCATGGATTTCACTCTCCCAAACCACATCTACGAGCATAGCATAGCAATATAAGCAACACGTATAAGTAACTCCCAAGGGTTTGAATGTAACAGGGCAATAGGTTCTACCTCATCAACTACTTCCCAACCCACATGTTAAATCACATCCTAACCATGCAATGTTTGAGGATAGGAACTAATGCATAAAAACTGGGTGATAAAGGGGTATGATCAAAGTGTGAACTTGCCTGCAATGTTGATGAAGATGATTCGCACTCAAAACTCTTGATAGTTCTACTCGTCACACTCCGTTCGATCTATCGGGACCAAGCAATAGTAACCACACATAAGCAATCACTCAAAAGACCGGGAAGAACGAAGAAGACAGTTCGGAAAACATCAAAACCAAGCAAATAAATCTTGCAACATAAAACATTTTCTAACAGTACCAAAATTATGTGAATTTGGCCTTATCAGAAAGTTTAGGTCAAGAGCTTCGGTTGGCAAAAAGAATCAACTAAATCGGAGTTACGGAACTCAAGTTATGAACAAAAGAAGTTTGAATATGAATCTGAACAAATTTCGAAATTTGAAAATTTCAAACAGTTGCTGTGGCAAGTTCACTGGATAGGTGAAAACAAGACCAAGCTATAGGTGTTGGTTTCATCTAATTTGGATAAATGAGTGAAAAGTTATGGCTATTTGAAAAAATCAGGACCAAGCTGTTTTACGAATGAAAAATAGCTACGGTTAAGGTCTAGAGTATAAATACATAGACTAATTGATAATCTAATTATTCTATCATATTAGTCTAAAAAAATAAACTACGGAAGTATAAGAAGAAAAAAAACAAAAAAAATACCTTTATAAGGCAGAGAAAAGACAACTTTGGAGAGAGGAGACAACTTCCAGAAGTCGCGCCGGAGAGGAGAAAAATATTTTTCTTAAATGAATTTAGTCAAACCAAAATATTGATTTAACCCGAATCGGATGATTTTTGGAGGCTCTATGGGTCTATATTTATTGGTGGAAAAGAGGCTTAGGGGTCAAAGGCTAGGCAATGTGGGACTAAACATAGACAAAAATATACGAAACAGAGAATAAAAGAGACGGATGGGCCTAAAGGCCTTCGGCCGGCCGCGCGCACGCTGCGGCTGCAGTTTTTTTAAACAAAATTCGGCCTAAAAATGAAAAGGCTGGCTGGCCCTGGCCCATTTAAGAGAGAAAAAAACAATGGGGCGCCAGAAGCTACTATACTGCGCATGTAGGCGATAAATAAATATAGGCCGCACGTACTATTTTTTTAAATAGAAACAGAAGGAAAACCGAATAGCAAAGATAAAATAAAAATTTTATATAGGCATATAATATACCAAAATTTGCAGAAAAAGATTTTCTACATGGATATTTTTATAATGCCAATTAAAATCCATAAAAATTTAGATAATTCAAAGAGTGCTACTGGTCTAATAAAATCCAATAAAAATCATTTTAAAAATATCAAAATGATTTCAAATTTATTTCTCTCCAATTCTCTGTTGTATGGAATCATGTTACCCTAATTTCCATATATTTTATTTTTGGAGAAAAATAATTTGAATAAAACTCAAATAACTCCAAATTGAAAATAAATTCAAAAGAACTTTGAATTTAATTCTTTGAAACTCCCAACTCATATTTCATATAATTTGAAGAAGTCATTTTATCTTCTCTCATGAAAATCATTGAGCTGCATGAAGTTTATGAATTGAAATATTTCCAAATGAAATTCAATTATTTTCAAATACCCTTTCATTTAATTAAATGGAAGAAGTCATATCATCTTCGCTCAAGGGTTTTGTATTTGAAAAG
>NC_053024.1:87118240-87251152 GCF_003073215.2 Triticum urartu
GGATGCCCCGGAAGGCATCCCCTCTTTTATCTTCGTTCATCGGTAACTTTACTTGGAGTTATATTTTTAATCGCCACATGATATGTGTTTTGCTTGGAGCGTCTTGTATGATTTGAGTCTTTTCTTTTTAGTTTACCACAATCATCCTTGCTGTACACACTTTTTGAGAGAGACACACATGAATTAGAATTTATTAGAATACTCTATGTGCTTCACTTATATATTTTGAGCTATATAGTTTTTGCTCTAGTGCTTCACCTATATCTGTTAGAGCACGGCAGTGGTTCTATTTTATAGAAATAATTGATCTCTCATGATTCACTTATATTATTTTGAGAGTCCTTTAGAACAACATGGCAATTTGCTTTTAGGCATAATAAAAACTTTCATACAAGTGCATTGAATACTAAGATTGATACTTACACTGCTTTACTGCATTACCCTTACCTCTTTAAGGGAAAACCAACCCAGTGCTCAAGAGGTAGCAGCAAGCCATAGAAAATAAATGGATCTTCAAGAGCAAGACGGATGCTGATAGTAGTGTTACTATCTACAAAGCTATACTTGTCGAAAAAGGTTTTTGAAAAAGTTCAAGGTGTTGACTACGATGAGATTTTCTCACTCGTAACGATGCTTATGTCTGTCCAAATCATGTTAGAAAATTGCCACATTTTATGAAATCTGGCAAATGGATGTCAAAACTACATTCCTTAATGGATTTCTTAAAGAAGAGTTGTATATGATGCAACCAAAACGTTTTGTCGATCCTAAAGGTGCTAAGAAAATGTGCAAGCTCCAGCGATCCATTTATGGACTGGTGCAAGCATCTCGGAGTTGGAATATAGGCTTTGATGAGTTGATCAAAGCATATAGTTTTATACAGACTTGCGGTGAAGCCTGTATTTACAAGAAATTGAGTGGGAGAACTATAGCATTTCTGATAAGTATATGTGAATGACATATTGTTGATCGGAAATAATGTAGAATTTTCTGGAAAGCATAAAGCTATATTTGAAAGGAGTTTTTCAAAGAAAGACCTCGGTGAAGCTGCTTACATACTGAGCATCAAGATCTATAGAGATAGATCAATACGCTTCATTTTTTTCAATGAGTACATACCTTGACAAGATTTTGAAGTAGTTCAAAATGGAACAGTCAAAGAAAGAGTTCTTGCCTGTGTTCCAAGATGTGAAATTGAGTAAGACACAAAGTCCGACCACGGAAGAAGATAGAAAGAGAATGGAAGTCATTCCCTATGCCTCAGCCATAGGTTCTATAAAGTATGCCATGCTGTGTGTCAAAACTACTATATACCCTACACTGAGTTTGGCAAGGGAGTACAATAGTGATCTAGGAGTAGTCACTGGACAACGGTCAAAATTATCCTTAGTGGAACAAGGATATGTTTCTCGATTATGGAGGTGACAAAAGGTTCGTCGTAAAGGGCTATGTTGATGCAAGT
The DNA here is from genome assembly GCF_003073215.2 of Triticum urartu. Lineage (NCBI taxonomy): Eukaryota > Viridiplantae > Streptophyta > Magnoliopsida > Poales > Poaceae > Triticum > Triticum urartu. The sequence goes on from NC_053024.1 coordinate 87,119,703, forward strand.
TTTGACACTAATCCAGATGACTCTAAGTCTCAATCTGGATACATATTGAAAGTGGGAGCAGTTAGCTAGATTAGCTCCGTGCAGAGCATTGTTGACATAGAAATTTGCAAAATACATACGGATCTGAATATGGCAGACCCGTTGACTAAACTTCTCTCACAAGAAAAACATGATCACACCTTAGTACTCTTTGGGTGTTAATCACATGGCGATGTGAACTAAGATTACTGACTCTAGTAAACCCTTTGAGTGTTGGTCACATGGCAAAGTGAACTATGGGTGTTAATCACATGGTGATGTGAACTGTTGGTGTTAAATCACATGGTGATGTGAACTAGATTATTGACTCTAGTGCAAGTGGGAGACTGAAGGAAATATGCCCTAGAGGCAATAATAAAGTAATTATTTATTTCCTTATTTCTTGATAAATGTTTATTATTCATGCTAGAATTGTATTAACCAGAAACTTAGTACATGTGTGGATACATAGACAAATAGAGTGTCACTAGTATGCCTCTACTTGACTAGCTCGTTGAATCAAAGATGGTTAAGTTTCCTAGCCATAGCCATGAGTTGTCATTTGATTAACGGGATCACATCATTAGAGAATGATGTGATTGACTTTACTCATTCCGTCAGCTTAGCACTTGATCGTTTAGTATATTGCTATTGCTTTCTTCATGACTTATACATGTACCTATGACTATGAGATTATTCAACTCCCGGATACCGGAGGAACACTTTGCGTGCTACCAAACGTCACAACGTAACTGGGTGATTATAAAGGTGCTCTACATGTGTCTCCAATGGTACTTGTTGAGTTGGCATAGATCGAGATTAAGATTTGTCACTCCGATTGTCGAAGAGGTATCTCTGGGCCCTCTCGGTAATGCACATCACTATAAGCCATGCAAGCAATGTGACTAATGAGTTAGTTGCGTGATGATGCATTACGGAACTAGTAAAGAGACTTTCCCATAACGAGATTAAACTAGGTATTGAGATACCGACAATCGAATCTCGGGCAAGTAACATACCGATGACAAAGGGAACAACATATGTTCTTATGCGGTTTGACCGATAAAGATCTTCATAGAATATGTAGGAATCAATATGAGCATCTAGGTTCCGCTATTGGTTATTGACCGGAGATGAGTCTCGGTCATGTCTACATAGTTCTCGAACCCGTAGGGTCCACACGCTTAACGTTCTGTGACGGTTTGTATTATGAGTTATGTGATTTGATGACCGAAGTTTGTTCGAAGTCCCATATGAGATTGGGGACATGACGAGGATTCTCGAAATGGTCGAGACGTAAAGATTGATATATTGGAAGGCTATATTCGGACATCATAAAGGTTTCGAGTGATTCGGGTATTTTCGGACTACCGGAGAGTTACGGGAATTTGTATTCGGCCTTAATGGACAATACGGGAAAGGAAAGAAAGGCCTCAAGGGTGGTCGCGCCCCTTCCCCATGGACTGGTCTGAATTGGACTAGAGAAAGGGGGCACCCCCTTCCTTCCTTCTCCTTCTCCCTTCCCTTTTTTGTATTCCATGTGGGTGGTGGAATCCTACTAAGACTAGGGAGTCCTAATAGTACTCCGCACTTTGGGTCCGCCCTATGAGGGCCGGCCTCCTCCTCCCTTCATCCTTTATATACGTGGCCAGGGTGCACCCCATAGACACACAAGTTGATCATTGATCTCTTAACCATGTGCGGTGCCCCTCTCCACCATAATCCACCTTGGTCATATCGTCATAATGCTTAGGCGAAGCCCTGCGCCGGTAGCTTCATCATCACCGTCATCACGCCGTCGTCCTGACGAAGCTCTCCCTCGACACTCTGCTAGATCGTGAGTTCGTGGGACGTCACCGAGCCGAACATGTGTAGATAGCGGAGGTGCCGTATTTTCGGTGTTATGATCGGCCGGTTGTGAAAACGTACGACTACATCAACCGCGTTGTCATAACGCTTTCGCTTACGGTCTACGAGGGTACGTAGACAACACTCTCCCTCTCATTGCTATGCATCACCATGATCTTGCGTGTGCATAGAATTTTTTTTGAAATTACTGTGTTCCCCAACACGTAGTGCTTAGGCGAAGCCCCGCGCCGGTAACTTCATCATCACCGTCAATACGCCGTCGTGCTGACGAAACTCTCCCTCGGCTTCAACTGGATCAAGAGTACGAGGGACGTCACCGAGCTGAACGTGTGCAGATCGCGGAGGTGTTGTGCGTTCGGTACTTGGTCGGTTGGATCGCGAAGAGGTTCGACTAGATCAACCGCGTTTCTTAACGCTTCCTCTTTCGGTCTACGAGGGTACGTAGACATACTCTCCCCTCTCGTTGCTATGCATCCCTAGATAGATCTTGCGTGATCGTGGGAATTTTTTTGAAATATTGCGTTCCCCAACAGCATCCACCCCAATCACAGTGAATATGTCTCAATCACCACCTTTACCACTCATATTAAAGCAGATCACGGCCCGACAATACAAAGCTATTGAAAATCCACAATTTTCTAACCCTAATTTATTTTTCTGATGTTGCTGTCTCATGTTTGTCTAACAAGCTTACTTTAACCCTAATATATTTTTCTGTAGTTATGGTCTCACGTTAGGCAAGTAAAGCTGGAGCAAGGCAAGCTGCCACCGTCGCCTCCCCGACATCTTCTCTGAAACCTCAAGATGAATGTCCTCCGTCTCTCGCGATCGCCTCATATTTGGCGCTTCAAAGGGGTATCCAACATCCAGCCGTGCACGTACCATGACATAAAATTCGACTGATTGGTGGCGGGCCAATCGATTAAGCCACCATGCACTCTCATGAAGGCAGCTAGCACAATTAGATGCTTATCTGGCTGCTAAGATTATGAATAAACGTGAGTACATATGCATTCAATGTTTCTTAACCTGTGGCATGCAGTAGTGCACAACTATATAATTTGACGGCAAGCAATATTTCTACAAAGGCTCTTCTCATAGGTACGTATATACACACATAACTATAGTAGTACACCACACACATACATTGATCATTGCATAATTTTGTCTTCTGTCTTTTCACACAGACCTAAATTTTGTTTTGCACATTCAAAGGTGCAGACCTAAGATGTCCTGTTAGCTCTGCAAGTAACAATACTGGATCGACGTATCTTTCTACAATACACTATGTAGTGACATGCTGAAATACTGCTTGTAAGGTTCAGTTAAGACAAGAGCTCTGTTTCCTCAGTGGTGTATTCTATTAACGATACCATGCTTCAAAGATTCCATCAATTCTGATGATTTATTTTATGTCGGAATCTGAATGACAAATAGTTGATAAAGAAATATTTATGTGTTATTCAGACCAGTTGCGAAATAAGTACCAGCCACTGCACTTTAATCAAGGAAATATGCACATGCTGGTTTGTTTTATTTTATATATTACCTCGATAATATCTCATTCACTATATATGTGATTAGATAACTTTACACAGATAATGTTGGACATCACCCTACGCTTTACATTTACACAGATATTAACTTTATAAGCTACACAATTTGATGCTTGACATAAACATGCAAATATTTCTATTGTGATTTTCAGGGTGATATATAGGCCACGAAGCACTGAAATTTAATGAAGACTTACACACATGTTTGTGGTTGCTTTGAAATTTCTCTGAAATGTAGCAATTTGTATATTAATTCTGCTATATTGTTTTCCTTACTTGCTGCTTCATTAGTACGAATACTTCATTTCTAATATTCTATGATGTTGCTCCTTACCGGCAAAGCTAATTTTTCATTTATTACCTATCATTCCGGTCCGCCAGATAATAATAGTTCAATGTACGTTTCAGTTTAATAAAAATCAATTGTAAGTTGTAACTGGTGTGACGCTCAAATTTTCATGCAGTAAATCTCTCTAAATGTGCAACTATACTAGCACGCTTATTATAAGGAGGACACTGATGGTGCAAAGGGGAGACAACAACGATATGATATTATGATGTGTCACCTTGGTAACTTAAATCGTTTGAAGTTCGAGTAACATAATTGTATCTCACAAAATGTGACTCTATTATTTATTTTTGTTTAGAGCTATCATATAGCTTATTTGGGACAAGTTCTTCTCATAGAATGTGTGTGGAATCAACAATAAAACTATACAATTACAAAATGTTAACCAATCTGGGTTTTAAATGTCGCTGCACTTGATAATATGGACTTAGCTAGAGTGTTCAATTTGAATTATACACGTTAATTCAGTTTGTGCGTCAAGGAGTCGTGGATCCATACAAAGGTTGCTGGCAACCTCTATTTTTTGAAGAAGAAAAACTGAGTGTGTCCTTACATTCTCCGCTTTCCAATATATATGTGTCAAAGGTAACTTGTGAAAGTTGAAAGTTGTGTACAACCTTCACTCTATTCTAAAAGAACTTGGGGGAAATTTGTACCTGATCCCGTTCTTTCATCAACCTTTCTTAGTATGTTACATTTCGCTATTCTTGTATATAAAAGTAAGTTTGTTTATTTCATTTGAGTTGATTAGGAACCATAAGGTAAACAACATTTGATAAATTCCATTGTTTGCATAGATGTTAAAGACCATGCATCGACACTTGGTACTGGGATGATCTAATCATAACTGCCTTCTTTTATATTCCAGATAACAGAGGGTGCATAAAATGTTTATAGGTGATGTACAATGGAGGCAATTGAGGGAAAATACACTCTCTAATGGCAGTATGCTGCAGCTTCCACAAACAATCTTGATGTTTCATCTGTACATATCGCCAGACATGATATTACCTCATGGTTTTTACTCTTATATAATATTGCTATGAAAGAATAATTTGTGCTTACTTCCAAATGCAGATACTACTGCCTACCTATGAGTCGTGTTATCAAGTGGCATAGGATAGTGGATTTCATCCGTAAGCTAAATTTTAATGGTCTTCCTTTTCAGTATTTACAGGTTATATTCAACTTAGGGTTGTAACTCCATTCCTTTAAATAAATTACTATACATAATTAAAAAAATTCATATCTGTTGCTTTATTTTTTTAGTTGCATTTTCTATGATTCATTAAACTTTAGCAAGAAAGTTTAGTTTATTTTTTTCACCTCTCGCTTCTCATAAATGAAAAATTGTATGTTCAAAACCCAGAGGCCGAATCATGAGGGAAGGCTCCAGCCTGTTGACGCCTGCCTACTAGACTCTAAGTTGCTCTTGTGTATACTCCACTGTGTTCTATTCTTCAGAAGGCCTAAGTGAGTACAAATAAAATATTTCTAATGGTCTTTTCTGAAATGTAATCCTTCATAATTTTGTATGGAAATGTATAATGATTTTTTCACTCTACATCTTATCTTAGTAGTGTGCTAGAAAGAGGTGAGACCTCACTGATATTAACTTTTATGTTTCATATAGTTTCTATACTCATAATTTTTGGTTTTCCTAATACTAGCTTTTAGTATATCATCACATCCCTAATTCTACTTTCTTATATTTTAAATTCTTAGAATCCTATGTTCGAACTAATTCTTTCAAAAAGATCTGTACCCTAGGAACATTTGTGGTTGGAATAATTTCAGAAAGAGGGCTGATATTATGGATAAATATGTATGTTTTTATGTTCTAATATATCCAAAAGATCATAAGCGTGTCGAGATGAGTGCATGATAAATATCACTAAAGAGAGGTGAAAAAGTGCTCCAGTATTTGTTTGCTCACTTTCAACGAATACGTCCTTTAATTCACATTAAAAGCCTGGAAAAAAAAGTTCACAAGCAGCCATAAGATACTTAAAAGGCATTATTTCGAAATTTTGCATTCTAAAATTCATAGTCGTAAAATGAAAATGATAATTTCATATACAAGTATGGCAACATATTTGGTGAATCCTACCTAGTTTGTGTATCCGTGTAGCCATTCCGTTTCAACTCCACGATCTAAATCCTGAGCATCACGTGCAGCCTAGGGACTAATTACATTTACACGCTCACTTTGTAATTTGACAACCATCTTCATTTACAGAAAACCCCCCAAATCCTTTTAACTAGGAGCGCCCCGACTGCTTCTGTTCGTCTTGCGCCGCCGCCGCCGCCGCTGTAGTCGTGTGCCTCCGATTTCTGCCGACTCAATCCCGACGTTGTTTGGCGCCGGTGACAAAGCGAACCAGGCGGACGTCTCGACAGCGAGTCCATGACGAACTGACGTTGTTCGCTGCCGGCGACGAAGCGGCCCAGGCAGTCGTCTCGACGGCCAGGCCATGACAAACTGTCGTCGTTCGGCTCCGGTGACGAAGCCTCTCAGATCAGGCGCTATCTTCCTGGATGGTCTACCCCGACCGAGATGATTCCTTCATAGGAAGTTGTAGCGTCTCGTCTCCAGGACGTAGGCTGTACTCAGCAACAGCTGTACTTGTGTAAGTACTGTCCTGTTGCATTCGGCCGACTGACATGCATATTATTAGTGCAAATGACCGTATCAAGTAAACTGTATTAATATTTGCAGCATAATGAATGGCAGTAGCGGGTTCAGATCAGAGGCTCTGGTTGAGCTTTTCCCTGTTAGTTTGCTTGGCATTTTGTAAAAAAAAAAGTCATCTTTGCTGTTGCCAAGAAGGCTACTGACCATCTTAGTCATGTGCTCAAAGCATAAGCTTTTCAGTAAAGCTTTTGAAGTACAGAAGTGGCCTAGGGATGGCTATGTCCGGTTTCTGAACATCTACAAACTTCACAATGTGCTACTGGAATGCAAGTCTGATCAAAAAATAAGGGAGGAAATAAACATGCAGTATTGCCACACAGTACAAGTTTTAATATTAAAAAGAAATTTAATCATGCTTGCATAGCTGGTAAAAATGTCTAAAATTGATAAATATGTCTGATACTCTGTAGCAATTTGACAAGCATCAAAACCTCTCAGAAATCAAGTCAACTATAATTTGACACGACACAAATTCGCATCGATTACATAATTCAGTACATCAGAGTGTACATGATAACATAGATAAAATCATTTTTTGCTTGGACCATATCAGGAAGCACCATTTGGTTGCATATCTTGCACAGTCACACTCCCTTTCTCTTTTTTGCTTGGACAATTACGACTATCATGAAATACCATTTGCTTGCATGTCTTGCACAAGCGTGCGACCTTTGCCTTGCCTTCTTTGTCCTTATTTTTTTGACCCCCCTCCTTGATCTCCTTTCCTCGCTTTATTCTTTTGCATCTCCCCACAGTACGGACATCAGTCGGCGGATGTATATGAACTTCAGTGGGAATATTACAACCAATAAAAGCCTCATATTCCTCTTGCCTTGTGCTTTGGGTGGCTGCAGGGATCATTTGGTCCAAAGGTGCCTCAATGTTCATCGCACTTGATATTAAGAAGTCCAATGGTTTATCTGAATGTTTCGCCTTTTGAATAAGCTCTTCCATCTTATCTCGTACACCCGAAATCTTCTTTCTTGTGGCCGCATCAAGTGAATCCATGGGTTTTTCTTCTAGTAGGTTCCCATGTTCATCATAAACATTCTCCCTGCAAAACAAAAGAATATTGTTAGTCATATGATTTTGGAATAACAATAAGAAATTGGTTGTCATGCATTATTATTTTTACCTTTTGCACCTTTTCTGCCATCTTTTCATAATGTAGTAGCTAGGAAGCTCATTTTGGTTTTCAATCCTCAATACTTGGATAATATGGCGACATGGAATACCGAGTGACTCAAATAACTTGCACGAACAATTTGCTGTCATGCTTCCAATGTCATAGCAAACCTCCCTAATCTTACCAGACCGACCTCTCAGGGTCACATTTTTTACCCCCACACCTTGTGTAATACTCTGAACACAACAATGGTCTCTAGCAGCAATAACCTGTAGCTGAAATTTCTCGAACACCTCATATGTGAATACCTCACTACCCTGTTTCTCCATTGTCCATGGTGTAAACAGTTGCGGGGTGGTATGTATGCTTCTGTTGTCTGCCATTAATTCTTCCTCACGCTGGCATTCTAAAGCTGTGTCAAACCTAAGCCAAAACTCAACAAAAGCAAGCCTTCGATGAATGAAGCGGTTAAAAAAGGAATTTGCACTTTCTGATCTTGAAGTGGTTCGGAGAATACCCACTAGAGATATATCCATAAAGTAGGCCGGTATCCATTTATGTCGAATGCTAAACCTTTTACTCAACCACTCATTTTCCTCCAATCCAAAATCTTTAATGATGGAATTCCACTGTGACTCAAACTCTGTTGAAGTTTCCAAACCCCAAACAAATGAGTTCAATCTCGTCCAAAATTCAGAATCTTCTCTAATCATAGGTCCAACTTTTTTTGGAACCTTTTCTATTATATGCCACATGCACAGCCTATGAACGGTGGTTGGAAGAACTTCGTCAATACCATTCTTGATGCTAGTGGCTTCATCGGTTATGATGAGTCTAGGTGCTATCCCTCCCATTGCTTTTAAGAAGGTCTCAAATAACCAAATGTATGACTCATCCTTCTCATTTGATAAGAATGCAGCAGCAAAAAATACACTTTGTAAGTGATGATTAACCCTGGTAAATGGTGCAAATATCATGTTGTACTGATTAGTGGTATATGTAGAATCAAAGGATATGACATCACCAAAGTGACTATAGTTCTTCCTGCCTGTGGCATCCGCCTAGAACACACGCAATAGCTTCCCCTCATCATTCACGTCAAAATCATAGAAAAATGCTGAATTCACTTCCTGCTTTCTAGCTAATTGGGCCACAAACATTTGAGCATCTGCATCTCTGATTTTATACCTGAGTGCTTGGTAGTAATTCTGCAAGTCCCTCTTTGAGCAGCCAACATTCGGAATTCCGCCCTCGCTAACTTGCAGGAGCCTATATGCCTGAGAGGTTCCAATGCTTGCCTTATGACATGTGTATAAAGTATTCTTTGCCCTGTCACTAACTGTACGATTCGATCTGATCAAATGCCGCTTATTAGGTGATACAAGACCATGAACATGGTGCTCAACCCATGAGTCTATCTTATAGGTGTTGTCCCCACAAAGTCTAACAAAGATATGGGCATCACAACCGCATCGCGTATTTGTTTGCTTACGCCTTTTCTTCAAGGGGTCATCTGTCTCGTTACTATCTTTTGACTTGAATCCTTCCCTATTACACATGAAACGCTTAGTCCGGACCACCTTATTATCAATCTTTTTCTGTTGTCCGATTCGAACACCAAAACCTGATTCATGTGCATATGCCTTGTAGAACTTCTCTACTGCCTCGAGTCCTTCAAATGTCATACCCACTTTAGGCTTCAAGTGCTAATCACATTCAGGCGTAAAAGATGAAGACTGCAATGTCAAGAGTAAACCGGAATAAGAACTTCATGCATAGTTTCAGTTGTTAGTGCAAACTGAACTTACAAAGAGGGGTACGTCAGTGTTCTTTTGGGGTGTACTAAATCCTCCATGTCTCATATGCATTTGAACGCTATTTATTGGATCCATACTGCTGCACACATGACCACATGATTAGCCTTTAAACCTACGTACACTCACACGTGTATGCACAAGGACTTAATCTGTGTGTAGTTTTACCTTAAACTTTTGATGCTCTCCGTGTCGCTGATTGCAAATGACATCGTTGTACTTACTAATTGCTCATCGGTAGTTGACGCTGCAGCAAAGTATTACCAGTTATAGGGGAGATAAGTCTAGATCGAGAAGTACATGCAGAGCAGAGCAGACTGATGCATAGGGCATTTGCCGATTGTTAACGTGGGTGGGATCAGACGAGCACGTATAAGACTGGGACTCTACCTGCCTCTCGTCGGTGCCGGACGACGTTGGGATCGAGTCGACGGAAATCGGAGGCACACGACAACGGCGGCGGCGGCGGTACAAGACGAACAGAGGCAGTCGGGGCGCTCCTGGTTAAAAGACTTTGGGGGGGTTTCTATGAATTAAGATGGTTGTCAAGTTACAAAGCGGGCATGTAAATGTAATTAGTTCCTAGGCTGTACATGATGCTCAGGATTTAGATCGTGGGGTTGAAACGGAATGGATACACGGACACACAAACTAGGTAGGATTCACCAAATATGTTGCCTACAAGTATAATATAAATACTACATATGTCACCATCTTCTCTACCCATTAAAATGATGCCCTTGCATTTGCGAGGGCCACTGTGCTAGTTCTAATTAAAGAGAAGATGTACACCAATCCTGTGGACTTGCAGGAATGATTGTGGGTCACATAAACCAAGCTCTTTTAGAGCATTTCCAGCCGTTAGCCCTCCAGGAGGCATTTTTTTCGCAGCCCTGGGAGCTGCCAACGAGAATTTTAGACTGAGCATGAAAAACTATCCAGCCGTTGAGTCTCCCAAGCGAGGCCGTCGTCCTCACCGCGCCGCCCCATCCGCGCCCGCGTCGGCTGCTCGCGGCCGGACCTGGCCGCGCCCGCTGCTCGCTCGCGCCGCCCCGTCTGAGACCGCGCCGGCCGCCATCGCGCCGCCCCGTCCGTGCCCGCGCCTAGCCGCCACTGCGTCGTCCCGTCCGAGGCCGCTGCTCGCGCCCGCGCCTGGCCATGGCCGCCCTCCGCTGCTGCCCCCGCCTGCTAGGGCCGCCGCTACCTGCGTCTGCTACTGCGAGGCTGCCTGTGCCGGTGCGCCAACTACTGTGAGGCTGCCTGTGCCGGTGCACCAACTACTGCGAGGCTTCCTGTGCCGGTGGTCGGGCTGGCATCGAGGAGGAGAAGATGGGAAGCGGGCATGGACGGTGCGGCCGAGGATGTGGATGACCCTGCAGAACCCCGACAACGCTTGGTCCGCGATCTCCCCGAGCGGCGGCGGCGGCGCGCAGTCGGCGTGGTGGGAGAGCGACGCGGCGAGGAGCTCGAGGTTGCGGAGCCCTCGGCGGCGGCCTCGTGGAAGGCCAGCTGCTGCTCCCCGGCCGGGGCGCATGCATGGCACCAGGTGCATGGCTCCGGACCGGGGCCGCTCGTGGCCTCCGCGCAGGGGGCCGGCCGTGCTTGCATGCTCGGGGCCGGCGCCGCCCATGGCCGGCGTGCCTGGTGCCGGGGCCACCCGTGGAGGAGAAATGCATCGTCCGCAGTGGCGGCGCGGGGCCAGTGACGGGCGCCGGAGCGAGGGGCAGGGGGGAGAGGAGAGAGCGCAGAGGAGCGAGGAGCAGGGCGGCGTGCATGCGGGAGAGAGAGAACAGAGATTGTCTTTTTTGCATGCATCAGGTGGGCCTAGAGAGGAAAAGATGGAGAGACAGAGAGACAGAGAGGCTGGCAGTGGGCCTTTCACGGCTAAAACAAAGCGCGGGCGCCCCCAGCTGCCCCCGCTTTCCTGGGTTTGCATTGCGTGCACCGGTCGTAATTTTCGTCAGATCCGTCGCTAAACGGGACTCTGGAATCACGGCTAGGACGTTTTTTACTCGCCGGTGCTAAAAAAGGCTCCTGGGGGCGTCTTGGGGGCACAGGTGAAGATGCTCTTATAGTGCCATTGCTAGGGAAGAATGCATTAAGCTCCACGGTCATCACCACCAGTATCATGGAACGCTGGCTTCGCAGCCTCTTCATGTAGAAGTCTTCCACGTCGATGCATGGCGGCAAGTGACTTGCACGCTACGTGTAGGCAGAACTTGCTCTGCCAGAGATGAAAATAAGCAACACCCATGCGAGCCAGGCATATGCACACACTATGAAGACCTTTTTGCCTATTCCCGAGCCCTGTCATGATCGCCATCATCATATCTGATCTTAGAATTAGGTGTTGCGATCATACACATACGAGCAAGCCCATAACTACTTCATTTTTTTTAATTATTTTGAGTACAATTTCATTTTATTTAATCACATACTTGACTACAATTTTACCACTATCAAGAAGGTACTCCCTCCTATTTGGAGGTGGTACACCTTAAAACTTATGTTCGAGTATCATATGAGATTGGCTATTAGATTAGGATGGATGTGTCGCTCATATCAATTTCGAGGTACTGTAAAAGAGCATGGTTCATATGGATTAATTAGAATCCACCAGAAGTCTTATTGTTAAAAATCCTCCAAACCAAAGTGAACCTAACGTGACAATGACATGCAAGATACTGAAGGAAGGAATTTTCTTTCTAGTTGAAGAGTCTTTCCTTACTCAGAATCTTTTTTGACCCTATTTAAAATGTGAGAATTTCACATGAATTTGGTTGGACAGTGCAAGCCATAATGAACGAATCAAAGTCTTCCATTTTTCTTTTTAATATCGTTATTTGCAAAGACACAAATTCTTTTTCCATGTGCAAATGTGCATTGACATTATAGCTGTTTTGAAATCTGATGTTCATTTCATGTACTCTGGTCTAGTCTGAAACTTGTACCTTGCTCTCATTAGGGCATGTCTGGACTGTCTCCTCCCCTCCCCTCCCACGTCGCTCCCACGAGCGACCAGGGGGGCTTTCCCTAGCGCCGTCACCAGGCCATCCTCCCTCCCCTCGCCGCCGCCGGTTCGCGCCGCTGGGTAAAGCCCGGTCAGCGTCGGCGTCGGCAGTGGCAGAGTCTCTCACCCCTCCCCCCCCTTCGGAGATGGCCGGCGCAGGTCGCATAGCTTCGGATGGTGGAGATGCGCGGGCGTCTAGCGGCGGCGTCGCGGACGGGTGGCCCGGCGCGGTCGGCTGCGTGGTGGTGGAGCCCGCGGTGGCCCGATCTGATCTGGTCCGTCTGGTGGCCCCTGGTGGCTTCTCCTGCTGCTCCTGGAGGTCTCCCTCCTGCCTCCATTGGGGGTGGGGTGGCTGCTGCACGGCTGCGAGGCGGGTGGCGGCGCGTCCGTCTTGTATCTGGCGATGGGGTCCGAGTGGACGAGCGGGTGGGGCAGCGGCCTGGTGTAGCCGTTGCTCCGGCCGTGGGGGGCGGCGCACGGAGGACCGGCACATGGTGGTGGCCTCCCGGGGGCGCGGCGGCTACACGGTGGTTTGGCAGATCTGCCCGCGGTGACGGCCGGTGATGTCTACTACACAACCTTCTTATTGTAGACGTTGTTGGGCCTCCAAGTGCAGAGGTTTGTAGGACAGTAGCAAATTTCCCTCAAGTGGATGACCTAAGGTTTATCAATCCGTAGGAGGCATAGGATGAACATGATCTCTCTCAAGCAACCCTGCAACCAAATAACAAAGAGTCTCTTGTGTCCCCAACACACCCAATACAATGGTAAATTGTATAGGTGCACTAGTTCGGCGAAGAGATGGTGATACAAGTGGTATATGGACGGTACATAATGGTTTTTGTAATCTTAAAATATAAAGACAGCAAGGTAACTAATGATAAAAGTGAGCACAAACGGTATTGCAATGCGTTGAAACAAGGCCTGGGGTTCATACTTTCACTAGTGCAAGTTCTCTCAACAATAATAAAATAATTGGATCATATAACTATCCCTCAACATGCAACAAAGAGTCACTCCAAATTCATTAATAGCGGAGAACAAACGAAGAGATTATGGTAGGGTACGAAACCACCTCAAAGTTATGCTTTCTGATCGATCTATTCAAGAGTCCGTAGTAAAATAACATGAAGCTATTCTTTCCGTTCGGTCTATCATAGAGTTCGTACTAGAATAACACCTTAAGATACAAATCAACCAAAACCCTAATGTTACCTAGATACTCCGATGTCACCTCAAGTATCCGTGGGTATGATTATACGATATGCATCACACAATCTAAGTTTCATCTATTCAACCAACACAAAGAACTTCAAAGAGTGCCCCAAAGTTTCTACCGGAGAGTCAAGACGATAACGTGTGCCAACCCCTATGCATAGGTTCATGGGAGGAACCCGCAAGTTGATCACCAAAACATACATCAAGTGGATCAATAGAATACCCCATTGTCACCACGGTTATACCATGCAAGACATACATCAAGTGTTCTCAAATCCTTAAAGACTCAATCCGATAAGATAACTTTAAAGGGAAAACTCAATCCATTACAAGAGAGTAGAGGGGGAGAAACATCATAACATCCAACTATAATAGCAAAGCTCGTGATACATCAATATCGTACCACCTCAAGAACACGAGAGAGAGAGAGAGAGAGAGAGAGAGAGAGAGAGATCAAACACATAGCTACTGGTACATACCCTCAGCCCCGAGGGAGAACTAGTCCCTCCTCGTCATGGAGAGCACTGGGATGATGAAGATGGCCACCAGAGAGGAATTCCCCCTCCGACAGGGTGCCGGAACGCAGCTAGATTAGTTTTTGGTGGCTACGGAGGCTTCTGGCTGCGGAACTCCCGATCTATTCTGCTCCTCGAAGTTTTTAGGGTATATGGATATATATAGGTGGAAGAAATACGTCAGGGGAGCCACGAGGGGCCCACGAGGGTGGAGGGCGCGCTCAGGGGGAGTGGGTGCGCCCCTGCCTCATTCCTTTCTCGTTGCTTCCCTTACGTACACCCCAAGTCTTCTGGATTGCTTCCGTTCCAAAAATAAGTTCCGTGAAGTTTCAGGTCAATTGGACTCCGTTTGATTTTCCTTTTCTGCGATACTCTAAAACAAGGAAAAAATAAAAACTGGCGCTGGGCTCTAGGTTAATAGGTTAGTCCCAAAAATCATATAAAATAGCATATAAATGCATATAAAACATCCAAGGTTGATAATATAATAGCATGGAACAATCAAAATTATAGATACGTTGGAGACGTATCAGCATCCCCAAGCTTAATTCCTGCTTGTCCTCGAGTAGGTAAATGATAAAGACAGAATTTTTGATGTGGAATGCTACCTAACATATTTATCCATGTAATCTTCTTTATTGTGGCATGAATATTCATATCCATAAGATTCAAGACAAAAGTTTAATGTTGACATGAAAACAATAATACTTCAAGCATACTAACAAATCAATCATGTCTTCTCAAAATAACATGGCCAAAGAAAGCTATCCCTGCAAAATCATATAGTCTGGCTATGCTCCATCTTCACCACATAAAGTATTTAAATCATGCACAACCCCGATGACAAGCCAAGCAATTGTTTCATACTTTTGATGTTCTCAAACTATTTCAATCTTCACGCAATACATGAGCGTGAGCCATGAACATAGCACTATATGTGGAATAGAATGGTGGTTGTGGAGAAGACAAAAAGGGAGAAGATAGTCTCACACCAACTAGGCATATCAACGGATTATGGAGATGCACATCAATAGATATCAATGTGAGTGAGTAGGGATTGCCATGCAACGGATGCACTAGAGCTATAAGTGTATGAAAGCTCAAGAAACTAAGTTGGTGTGCATCCAACTCGCTTGCTCACAAAGACCTAGAGCATTTTGAGGAAGCCCATCATTGGAATATACAAGCCAAGTTCTATAATGAAAGATTCCCACTAGTATATGAAAGTGACAACATAGGGGACTCTCTATCATGAAGATCATGGTGCTACTTTGAAGCACAAGTGTGGTAAAAGGATAGTAGCATTGTCCCTTCTCTCTTTTCTCTCATTTTTTTAATTATTTGGGCCTTTTTCTCTTTTATTTTAGTCCGGAGTCTCATCCCGACTTATGGGGGAATCATAGTCTCCATCATCCTTTCCTCACTTGGGACAATGCTCTAAAATGATGATCATCACACTTTTATTTACTTACAACTCAACAATTACAACTCAATACTTAGAGCAAAATAGGACTCTATATGAATGCCTCCGGCGGTGTACCGGGATATGCAATGATGCATGTGTGAGATGTATGAAAGAATTATGAGCGGTGGCTTTGCCACAAATACGATGTCAACTACATGATCATGCAAGCAATATGACAATGATGGAGCGTGTCATAATAAACGGAACGGTGGAAAGTTGCATTGCAATATATCTCAGAATGGCAATGGTAATGCCATGATAGGTAGGTATGGTGGCTGTTTTGAGAAAGGTATATGGTGGGTGTATGATACGGCGAAAAATGCGCGGTATTAGAGAGGCTAGCAATGGTGGAAGGAAGAAAGTGCGTATAATCCATGGACTCAACATTAGTCATAAAAAACTCATATACTTATTGCAAAAATCTACAAGCTATCAAAGCAAAGTATTACGCGCATGCTCCTAGGGGGATAGATTGGTAGAAAAAGACCATCGCTCGTCCCGGACCGCCACTCATAAGGAAGACAATCAATAAATAAATCATGCTCTGACTTCATCACATAACGGTTCACCATACGTGCATGCTACGTGAATCATAAACTTTAACACAAGTATTTCTCAAATTCACAACTACTCAACTAGCATGACTCTAATATCACCATCTTCATATCTCAAAACAATCATCAAGTATCAAACTTCTCATAGTATTCAATGCACTTTATATGAAAGTTTTTATTATATCCCTCTTGGATGCCCATCATATTAGGACTAAATTCATAACCAAAGAAAATTACCATGCTGTTTAGGGCTCTCAAAATAATATAAGTGAAGCATGAGAGATCAATAATTTCTATAAAATAAAACCACCGCCGTGCTCTAAAAGGATATAAGTGAAGCACTAGAGCAAATGACAAACTACTCCGAAAAATAGAAGTGAAGATCAATGAGTAGCCGAATAATTATGCAACTATGTGAAGACTCTCTAACATTTAAGAATTTCAGATCTTGGTATTTTATTCAAACAGCAATCCAAACTAAATAAAATAAAATGATGCTCCAAGCAAAACACATATCATGTGATAAATAGAAATATAGCTCCAAGTAAAGTTACCGATGAACGAAGACGAAAGAGGGGATGCCTTCCGGGGCATCCCCAAGCTTAGGCTTTTGGTTGTCCTTGAATATTACCTTGGGGTGCCTTAGGCATCCCCAAGCTTAGGCTCTTGCCACTCCTTATTCCATAGTCCATCGAATCGTTACCCAAAACTTGAAAACTTCACAACACAAAACTTAACAGAAAACTCGGAAGCTCCGTTAGTATAAGAAAATAAATCACCACTTCAAGGTACTGTAATGAACTCATTATTTATTTATATTGGTGTAAAATCTACTGTATTCCAACTTCTCTATGGTTCATACCCTATGATACTACTCATAGATTCATCAAAATAAGAAAACAACACATAGAAAGCAGAATCTGTCAAAAACAGAACAGTCTATAGTAATCTGGATCAAACGTATACTTTTGGAACTCATAAAATTCTCAAATAAATTGGTGGACCTGAGGAATTTGTCTATTAATCCTATTCAAAAATAATCAACTTAATAGCACTCTCCAGTAAAAAATGGAAGCTAATCTCGTGAGGACTAAAGTTTCTGTTTTTTACAGCAAGATCACAAAGAATTCACCCAAGTCTTCCCAAAGGTTCTACTTGGCACAAACACTAATTAAAACATAAAACCACATATAAACAGAGGCTAGATGAATTATTTATTACTAAAAGGGAGCAAAAATCAAGGAACAAAAATAAAATTGGGTTGCCTCCCCACAAGCGCTATCGTTTAATGCCCCTAGCTAGGCATGATGATTTCAACGATGCTCACATAAAAGATAAGAATTGTAACATAAAGAGAGCTTCATGAAGAATATGACTAGAACATTTAAGCCTAACCCACTTCCTATGCATAGGGATTTTGTGAGCAAACAACTTGTGGGAATAATAATCAACTAGCATAGGAAGGTAAAACAAGCATAACTTCTAAACTTTAAGCACATAGAGAGGAAATTTGATATTATTGCAATTCCTACAAGCATATATTCCTCCCTCATAATAATTTTCAGTAGCATCATGAATGAATTCAACAATATAACCATCACATAAAGCATTGTTTTCATGACCTACAAGCATAGAAAATTTACTGCTCTCCACATCAGCAAAATTCTTCTCAATCGGAATGGTGGGAGTATCATAAGAGACTCGAATACTATAAATTGTTTCTACATTAAAAGAGTAATGTTTAGAAAAAGGGTAATAATAATCATGACAAGTTTTATAAATATGATCATCACTACTTTTTATAGCATATTTATCATCACAATAATTATCATAAGTAGCAACTTTGTTCTCATCATAATCGATTGAAATCTCTTCCAAGATAGTGGAATCATCACTAAATAAAGTCATGACCTCTCCAAATCCACTTTCATAATTATCATAATAAGATTCAACATCCTCCAAAATAGTGGGATCATTACATCATAAAGTTGACACTCTTCCAAACCCACTTTCATCAATATAATCATCATAAGTAGGAGGCATGCTATCATCATAATAAATTTGCTCATCAAAACTTGGGAGGCTAAAAATATCATCTTCATTGAACGTAGAATCCCCAAGCTTGGGACAAACATTAATTGCAGCAAATATATTCTCAAAAACATCATCTTCTTCAAACATAGCATCCCCAAGCTTGGGCCTTTTCATATCATAAGCATAATCACTCTCATCATCAATAATATGGATAGCACTAGTAGTATAGCAATTATGATATTCTTCCAAGCAAGTGCCAAAAAGATTTTCAAGATCATAAGAAGTATCATTATCCTCCCAATCATAATCATCGCAACAAGCAATAGGCATAACGAGATCATCATCAAGTGCATCATCTTCCACAATTATATTTTCATGAGACACAACAGTAATAGGAGCAACATTATTTGGGAGAGATATCTTTTTACCTCTCTTCCTTTTTCTTTTCCTCTTCTTCACCGCATCATGTGTCGGTTCAATCCTCTTTTGGAGCTCCTTATTAATGAGATTGGTTGAATAGAAGGCTCCTCCTCGTTACCTGATTCATCATAAGAAATAATAGGAGGGTATTGGAAAGTCTCTTCCCTTTCGTTAGTATCTCTTCATCTTCTATTTGTTTTCTTTTCTTTATATAATTGGCAATATAAGGATTTTCAATGCAATTCACCGCACAATACATATAAATTTCTTCTAGATCAATATCGAGGAATTTATCAAGGTCATATTCTGGAATAATCTTAGTTTGACGTTTCATTTCTTCATAATCCAAAAGCAAACTAAGTTCATTATAATGTGCAAGGGAAATCAAGTCATCACAATTTTTGGACACGTTTAGATCATGAAACAATTTGCATTTGATATTTAAATGACGATGTTCATTCCAAAGTTCACAAGTATGGCTAAGAAATTTTAAATTTCCAGCACTAACATTTAGCCTTTCTTGCAACCATTTAGTTTCTAAATGCTTATGCCTCTTGCAATATCTATCTCCCTATTTGGTGTGTACTTGCAAACCCAATGCACTCCACAAAAATTGACATGTTTATAGGAGACATTTTCATCATAACTTGTGCAATCATCATTAGTACTATGAATATTCAAGGAGTTCATACTAATAACATTGCAATCATGCTCATCATTCAAAGATTTAGTGCCAAACATTTTAATGCATTCTTCTTCTAACACTTTGGCATAATTTTCCTTTCCATCATACTCACGAAAGATATTAAAAAGATGAAGCGTATGAGGCAAACTCAATTCCATATTTTTTGTAGTTTTCTTTTATAAACTAAACTAGTGCTAAAACAAGAAACAAAAAGATTTGACTGCAAGATCTAAAGATATACCTTCAAGCACTCATCCCCCGGCAATGGCGCCAGAAAAGAGCTTGATGTCTACTACACAACCTTATTCTTGTAGACGTTGTTGGGCCTTCAAGTGCAGAGGTTTGTAGGACAGTAGCAAATTTCCCTCAAGTGGATGACCTAAGGTTTATCAATCCGTAGGAGGCGTAGGATGAATATGGTCTCTCTCAAGCAACCCTGCAACCAAATAACAAAGAGTCTCTTGTGTCCCCAACACACCCAATACATTGGTAAATTTTATAGATGCACTAGTTCGGCGAGGAGATGGTGATACAAGTGGTATATGGACGGTAGATAAAGGTTTTTGTAATCTGAAAATATAAAAACAGCAAGATAACTAATGATAAAAGTGAGCACAAACGGTATTGCAATGCGCTGAAACAAGGCCTAGGGTTCAAACTTTCACTAGTGCAAGTTCTCTCAACAATAATAACATAATTGGATCATATAACTATCCCTCAACATACAACAAAGAGTCACTCCGAAGTCACTAATAGCGGAGAACAAATGAAAAGATTATGGTAAGGTACGAAACCACCTCAAAGTTATCCTTTTTGATCGATCTATTCAAGAGTCCGTAGTAAAATAACATGAAGCTATTCTTTCCATTCGATCTATCATAGAGTTCGTACTAGAATAACACCTTAAGACACAAATCAACCAAAACCCTAATGTCACCAAGATACTCCAATGTCACCTCAAGTATCCGTGGGTATGATTATACGATATGCATCACACAATCTAAGATGCATCTATTCAACCAACACAAAAGAACTTGAAAGAGTGCCCCAAAGTTTCTACCGGAGAGTCGAGACGAAAACGTGTGCCAACCCCTATGCATAGGTTCATGGGCGGAACCCGCAAGGTGATCATCAAAACATACATCAAGTGGATCAATAGAATACCCCATTGTCACCACGGGTATCCCACGCAAGACATACATCAAGTGTTCTGAAATCCTTAAAGACTCTATCCGATAAAATAACTTCAAAGGGAAAACTCAATCCATTACAAGAAAGTAAATGGGGAGAAACATCATAACGTCCAACTATAATAGCAAAGCTCGCGATACATCAAGATCGTACCACCTCAAGAACACGAGAGAGAGAGAGAGAGAGATCAAACACATAGCTACTGGTACATACCCTCAGCCCCGAGGGAGAACTACTCCCTCCTCGTCATGGAGAACACCGGGATGATGGAGATGGCCACTAGAGAGGGATTCCCCCTCCGCCAGGGTGCCGGAACGGGGCTAGATTAGTTTTCGGTGGCTACGGAGGCTTCTGGCGGCGGAACTCCCAATCTATTCTGCTCCTCGAAGTTTTTAGGGTATATGGATATATATATAGGAGGAAGAAATACGTCAGGGGAGCCACGTGGGTGGAGGGCATGCCCAGGGGGGTGGGCGCGCCCCCTGCCTCGTGCCTTCCTCGTTGCTTCCCTTATGTACACCTCAAGTCTTCTGGATTGCTTCCATTCCAAAAATAAGTTCCGTGAAGTTTCAGGTCAATTGGACTCCGTTTGATTTTTCTTTTCTACGATACTCAAAAACAAGGAAAAAATGGAACTGGCACTGGGCTCTAGGTTAATAGGTTAGTCTCAAAAATCATATAAAATAGCATATAAATGGATATAAAACATCCAAGGTTGATAATATAATAGCATGAAACAATCAAAAATTATAGATATGTTGGAGACGTATCAGCTGGCTATCTGCAGCGTCGGCTCGTTTGCGGTCGGATCGCTTCGACCATCGCTCCATCTCCTCGTTGTCCGGGCGATACTTCGGTACAAGGGCTGGCCCTCTCCCAGCAACGGTCCATCGCTCGTCTCGGGCCCGGAGCTACAGGACAGAGCTCGTCTCGCGCCCGGCGGCAGGACGGAGCTCGTCTCGCGCTCGGGGCTGTAGGACAGGCGATGGAGGCCAGTTGTGGCCGGCCTATTGAGTCTCGGCGCTGGGAGTCGTCCAGGGGTGCGAAAGGCGGCGCCTTTCAGCTCGTCTCTTCGGTTGGGGTAGCGGTGGGTCTCGGGTCAGGTGTTGCCTAGGTCTGGGATGCCGGGGCGGCGGCCCCGGTGGTGGTAGCGTGGTGCTTTTGGGCAGAGCCCGCGGCTTGGTGCTGCCCGGTGACCACGGCCGTGCGGGCGGCGTGGCAGCCGGGATGTGGCGTTCGGTGGCGGTGAGTGTTGGCCGGGGTGAAAACATGTTCTTTGTGCGGACAGACCAGCGGCGGCGAAACTCGTTTCCTTCTTGAAGGCGTCGTCGCGGCTCTCATCGCCCATCGTGTGCTCCTGGGGATACTCTGATCCTTGGATCGGGCGGTGGCGGCGCTCTGGTGTCGTATCCTTTCTGGAGGCGCCGTCTTGAAGTCCACGGATCGTAGTATGCGGCTTCATCTCTTTGTAGTTAGGTGTGGTGTTGCTGCGCTCAGCGTCTGTATATTCATACCTTGGATGTGTGTTTTTATTGTGGTGGCGTGTGTTTGTATCGGGATGTTGGTGATCTTTGTTTTATATATAAAACGGGGTGAAAGCCTTTTTCCGTAAACTTGGACCTTTCAGCTTGTCACGCGAGGGCGGAGATAAAACCTTAGGATGCTGCAGGGTAGATAGCGGGGGACAAAAAATAGCACAAAAGGATTGACATATATATGAGAGTGCCGTCATTTTCTGCTCGGCCACGGTCGCCTTTGTAATAAGTGGACCAGTATCAAAGTGGCGATGCGGTCATCGGTGCTTCCCTCGTAGCGGCGCATGGGATGCATGCATGCATACAGCTGAATGATAATCTAATGAGTGCAGTGCAAACGGCAGGAACGAGAGAAGCGTGTGTTTCATCTTACACCAACGACCGAACAAAACATATCACCACTAGCAGTTGACAGTGGTGGCACCTTTCCAAAAAAGATAGACCCATGATCCATGATCCATCTCCACCGCAGTGCAATGGTTGGGTTGCAACCCGCCCACTGATTCTTAACACTTTTCGGGTAATTTAACGAAACGTGTTTCACACGGACATTTATCGTACGAATGGTAATCATCGTGAAGCAATATGGTAGTGGATTATGAGAAAAGATTCATCTCCAGCCCGCTGCCAAAACGGTTTTGAAGGTAGCTAGCTAGTTTTCTCAATTCACTAATGATCGACCATTCAATCACCATTAACTGATCTACTTGCATGTCGACTGACCTCCTACCTTTTCTGTTTAATACATGATCTAGGAGAGGCCCAGTGGAGTCTGCACAAACAAGGTTGAGTTACACATGAAAGGGCGTACGTACAAGTCAAGTGATGTGTCAAGCTCGTGCATAAATTGATCATAAAAACCCAAATCAATTGTATCGCTTTTATTTGTCGGGGAACTAACCAATGATCTTGAGGGTCACCTTTGGCTCTTGTTCATATCTGCTCTGCAGCTCTGGAAAGCCCCAAGTAATTGGTGTCGTTCCTTTGCCGCTGCAGTGATTTTACTCCTATATAACATTAAGAATGCACGCACTGCAGCCAGAAGCTGGCTGCTCGCTCTGACTGCTTTCTGCCAACCGCTGAGTCGATCCGATCCATGTCAATTTGGCAAAATTTCGCTCGGACTGCTTTCTGCCAACCGCTGAGCCAGAAGCTGGCTGCTGCTTTCTGCTCCACGGCCTTGCAGTAGCCCAACACTTGCCGATTCATACGGGACAGAGGAGCCAATTTGGCATAATTCTTGGGCATGACCATCCGGTTCACCGAATTCTGTACTACTACTTGTAGCTCGCCGCAGGTCCGTGTCATCCAGATCCGGGCATGACTCTGTAGGTGCACGCACCGAGAAGTGTGTGTGTGGATGGCAAGCAAAGGCTCCAGAACAGGATCAATGATCTCATACCACTTTTTGTTGCCGAGAAGGATCAACGTAAAAGCTATCTCAATGAATGGCACACTCACACGATCAAATGTTACAAGACACACAAAATTCTTGTGCGGCATTCAACTAGCAGAATTTTTTTTTTTTTTTGCTTGTCTATTCATTTGACCACTACTTGAGCCGTTCAGGTACAAATAGGAAGGGAGAAAGGCATGAGTTGGACCGAGCTTCATGGCAATGCCATCCCAAAGCCACTCACTCCAGAACCCCAACATTGCTGCCGCAATCGCTAGGTCTCATGCCATCCCATATAGCAACCACAACAGTCTACATAAAGAAATAAACCAGCAGCCAAGTCGTGTGCATACACACACGACATGGCGCGTTATTTGCTGGCCGAGGAATAAAGGAAACTAGGGTTCATGTGACGTTGACTAACACAGAAGACGCTGTGCTAAGTTGCGGGTAAATTGGGGCCACATGCCATTACGGTAGAGACCCTCTTTAAGATAGGCGGTGGCACGGCGGAGTTCTTCCTTGAGCCTCATATTCTCTGTACACAGGCGTTGGTGCTCCGAGGTATCCTGAGTTTTTAGTATCACCCCTGCGCATTTGAGGCATGTCTTGTGTTCAACAACCCACTTGATAGCTTGGTTTTCATCTTTTAGCATCTGGTTCTCTCCCTGAAGATTTTTGGTGTCCTGTAGTTGCCTCTTGCCCTGCATTTATTAATTTCAAGTATGCGTCATTTTAGTGGGTTAGCAAAGTATGCATGCTACCATGTTCACGAGGGGATTATATAGTACTACATTGTAATATTAGATGACCAATAATGCTACTATTTTTAGTGGGGTTTGTACTGTTTAACAGTAAAACTTGCATAGCTGCATGTCTTAGGTGACCCATGTGCCCAAATGTTATGTAATTCACTGTGGAAAAGAATGGAATATATACCTTGCTGGAGGAGCGTTTGTTTTGGAACCAAAACTTGACCTGCAGGGCACTCATGCCAAGCCTCTCGCTAAGGTCTTGCCGGAGTTTCGCATCTGGATAAGGGCTTTCTTGGAACACACTACATATCACGTTAATGAAAATGGATTAGCACACATCTTTTTTGATAGGTAAGAAACATTGATTGAGTATGTATTGTACACTTCAAGTTATTGGATTTGTTCTCCACGGAGACGGTTATAATTTGCACGCCTTGTCACCATTCTCTGCTCACTATTGATCTCTCCATCGTTATTGTTGCCTTTGTCTGCAGCAGCAGCGTTGGCATCGTCAGTGTTGCCCATGTTGGTAGTGGCTCCCAGTAGGCCATGCATCTCATCACCATTCTCGTGCTGGAGTAGGTGGCCCTGCTCGCTTGTGATGAAGAGGTCCAACATATTTTGCACATCACTGTTGTATTCCGGCAACTCCCCATCCATGGTGATCTGTTATCATGAAACAAAATATTTATTCTCATGTGTAGACTTATTAAAGGTAGCAATGAACAAATATCTTAAGAAAAAAGAATGCGGTAGTGAAAAATGAAATCAAGTAGACTTTAATTGCCAATGTAGTACATTTAGATTTAGATTTTAATTTCCAACATAGTTGGATGTTACTCCACATTAAGAATACTTAAAATTCATCTGTATGAGTTTCCTAGACCGAGATGTAATCAAGTAGACTTAAATTACTCTCAAAAAGTATATTGACATAATTTCCTGAATTCACTATCACATATTCATGATTATCTACGCTGATTACTTCAATAATTTCTAAACGTATATGCCCTACATAGTAATGCAAAACTATTACTTTCTTATCTCATCGTGTTCTTTTATATGTATCAGAAAATCCTTACTCTATCTATATATACATTGGTATCTATCTACGGACTCCGTATGTGATATAAATAAACAAGACCCTACATACAATAAGATAAGTACCAACTACTCCTACAATTGTAGAAGCAAGATATTAAAATATAATATGCGAGGGAAATCATATTAGCCATAAATAATAGCATCATAGGCATGATAATACAATCAGATCTATGAATATATACAATCAGATCTACGTATAGCAAGATCCTAGCCTTCTCCCAAGCAAAGTGATGAAATGCTACTTTCTTTGTGTATCCACTCACTCCATGGTGGATCTACCTTTTTTCCAAGAATACAAGGGATGAGAGATGTCACGGAGTATTCCTGCTCAACATTAGAAGCTATATATCCAAGGATAACTAGAGTAGAAGGGTATAAACATTACTAGATGAATGGCTTAAGGAAATACAGATGGCTTCGGTTGTCGTCCTCCTTAGAACTTCGATAGGCGAGAAAGTACACGAACCTGTTTTGTTCCTACTGATATATCAAACTCATTCAGCAAAGTAGCTATGACCATCCGAATTTAAAGCCATGAGCAGCATGCAAATTTTTGCCATGACCCATGATTAATGCAAGCAATTACTTCTATCCAAATATAAGGCTCATATATATATCATGGATTTTGCATTGGCCTATATATAGGTCATATTTAATACTCATTAAGCATATTTGTGGAGTGAATATTGGCATATCGATACAATATATTATGCTATTAAAACAATATAAATTGCTTCTTCATACAATCAATAGAAAAGAACGACTTTGATCGATAATATATTTGTAGATCTAAATGATATACATGGACATAACGATTTCTTTAGTTAATAATAAATATGTAGTATGTTTTTTTGGAAGAAAAACTTCCTATGCACACAATAGAAAAGAACACCAACAATAACTTGTATCCAAGTATAAGGCTCACATGCCATGGATATTGATAGTTGTGGCATGTCCTATACATAGGGCATAATTAATACTCATTAATCCTATTTGTGGAGTGAATATTTCCACATTTATAACAATATATTATATGATTACAACAATAGGAAAAGGGTGGTTCTGATTATCTATATACATAATATACATGGACATAAACGGGTGGTTGTGATCCATTATATGTTGTAGACCAACATGATATACATGCACATAAAGAGTTCTTCAACCAATACAACATACAATGTATGTTATTTTTCGGAAAAAAAAAACTTCCAGTTGATTCATCCACTATTAAGGGAGCACAAAGAATACCAGGACTAATAGAAATTACATCTAGGTCAGTGACAACAACAAGCACTGGAGTGAGCTGAAGATGCGCCGCCATCATCGCCCCTCTCTCTCACTGATGTCGGCGAAAAAATTTTGTAGTAGTTAGACGGGAGTCCTCACGACAAGGCCTCATAGGACCACTACACTAGAGCAGCAACCATCGCCAATAAAGAGAAGCGTAGATCATGATTCATTAATCAATTTCTAGCGCATTTCCCTTCCCGGTGGCACCACCAGTGTCAATGTGCAAGTCACTCAAGCAACCCGGCTCCAATGACGATGGCCCTGCATGGCACTGGAATGCCCACCTGTCATGGACTTACTAGCCGATTCACCCGGCCCGCCACGATCTTGACCCAGCAAAATGTGGCTTTGGCCCGGTGGCGGGCCTTAGACTCCCGCGCGCTGGCAAGAATCGACGGGCGGCGCCCAATGAGAGTGGCCCCGGGCGCGACCCGTCGGTCCACCTATCATGGACCTCCCAGCCGGGTCTCCTGGGTACGAGCCGTCCGGGAAGATCGGACGAATCGGATCATCCCTGAGAGGCTACAGCCGCATGCCACAAAGCAACCGATGGCACATATGCTCTCATAGCCCGTGGATCTCTCGTGTGATCCGACCCCAATGACGATGGCCCCTCACGCACTAAGTGATCCACCTATCATGGACCATCCAACCAAGTTAATCGGGTTAGACGCTACCCGACTCAGCCCATGGCTTTGGCCCGACGTGGGGTATACACACCACCAGGAGGGTCCGGATGTGCCACCACGCGGGTGCGGGTGCGCGTCGAGTACCACCCAAGGGTAGTGGCCTCGGGCTGGCATGCAGTCCATCCGTCATGTACCCTCCAGGTAGGTCGCCCACGCGCAAGCTATCCGGGCAAATCGGATGGCTTGCATCGGCCTTGAGAGCCTCCCGCCGCAAACCCACTGCTTACCGATGACCAGGAGCCTCTCTTCGCCGTGAGGAGCCCAAGGATGCTGGTATTCCAGCATCCTTTATAGGATTAATGACTATGATCATTCATGGCATGATCTTGCATAGGCATTACGTCCGTGATATGCAGATCATTATCCAGCTGCATCTTCATCTAATACTCCACCCCAAGCCTACTATCCAACATTAAGTTTATAATAAACAAAGCATTGCAATAAGTATGATGGCATAGTGTACACAATAGAACTATCATATGTAAGTGATTAAGAAAGTACAATTTTATCCTTAGTGGCAACAATACAATATGTGTCCAATCCCTTATTGTCAATAGGGTCAAACTCACCGCAAGGTTGAACTCACTACCATGCACAAATATCTATAAAGAACTACCTACCAATCATGGTCAGAGATGACAAATAGATTGAGAAGCATACACTTGTGGACCAAAGAAACTTCATAAGGTTAAATATAATTCAAGGAACAATCTGATAATAAAGTGACAATTCATCATATTCTAACAAACATAAACAATGATTACATTTTATTGATGCCGATCATGTCAGGCACCTCATGAGAATTTTGTATTGAATCACTTGAGAGAGAGAGGCTGCCATCTAGCTACGGGTATGGACCATAACGTCCTAAGGAAACTACTCACACAAGTTTTTGATGGTAACAAGGTTGATGAGATGGCTCCAGTAATGGATTCACCCTCCAGCGGGATGCTGGTACAGGCCTCCAGATTAGATCTCCCCGGAACAGAAACTTGTGGCGGCGGAAAAAAGCATGGAAAAATGGTATAGATGTTTTCGAAAAATATGGGGTTTATGGGCAAAGGAATCGGCGCAAGGCGGTGCTAGGGGGCCCCACATGTCTACTCCATGAGGTGGCCCCCTGGCCTCTCCCATCACTTATTGGAATCTTCTATATTACCTCCGTCCTGGTTTATTAGTCCCCTATGTAATTTGTGCTAAATTTTTACCAAAAATTTAACTGACAAGTCTTCTGTGCTTTTGAACGGTGTACCTGGTTGGCAATTTCAGTGCAAATGTGGAGTACGCCAAGGAGATCCCATGTCTCACCTCATTTTTATCATTGCGGCCGATCTCTTGTAGTCTGCCATTAACGAAGCACTTGATCAAGGCCTAATCAGACAGCCCATCCCTCCCAAAGGTGATGCAAAGTATCCGGTAATCCAGTATGCGGGTGACACTATCATAGTGTTGCCGGGGTGTCTTCTCCAAGCAGCCAAGATAAAACAAATTCTTAAAGACTACGCCACCTTCATTGGCCTTAAGATATTTTCATAAATCCACACAAGTGCCTATCAACACGCCGGCGGACACTTGCAATGCTCTGGCCAACCTTTTTGGTTGCACCCAAGCCAACATGCCATTTACTTACCTGGGTTTGCCCTTAGGGACCACGCGACCTTCGATTCTTGATATGACACCATTTGTGTGCAAAGCTGAAAGAAAGATCACAGCAGCTATGTCTGTCATGTCACATGCCGGAAGGTTGGCTCTGCTCAACTCGCTCATTACCTCGCTCGCCATCTATCCGATGGGCACCCTGCGTCTGCCGCCGAAACTCCTTGCTCAGTTGGAAAAAATACGCAGATACTGTCTCTAGAAGAAAAAAAACTGCGGATGGCGACAAACATAACTCACTAGCTGCTTGGCCCATGGTCTGTCGACCTAAATCTAGTGGTGGCCTCGGGATTCTTGATCTGAATGTTCAAAATGACGGCCTGCTTCTCAAATTCCTTCATAAGTTTTTCAACAAAATGGGCATTCCTTGGGTGCAGCTGGTTTGGGAGACGTACTATGTTGATTCGATCCCCCATGCAACCGACATATGCGGCTCCTGCTGGTGGCGCGATCTTGTTCACCTAATGCCAATATATCGCGGTATCACTCATGTTCAAATCAAATAGGGTACATCTGCACTTTTTTGGAAAGACAACTGGAATAATGCTGTATAAGCTAATAAATACCCGAGGGCTTTCTCTTACGTCCAAGACGAAGATTTGTCGGTCCGAGACTTCCTAACGGCCACCACCCTGCATGAAACCTTTCAGCTGCCGCTCTCCACACAAGCCCATGATGAGCTCAAGCTTTTGCAGATCGACGTCGCGGCGGTGAATTTTGATGAGCAGGACGATGTTTGGTCTTATTATTGGGGGTCGACTGTGTTCAAGACTGGCACGTACTATCGATTCTTCTTTCGAGATGTAGTCGCACACGTGGCATTCCGTTGGCTTTTGCGCACTAAGTGCACCCCAAAAATCAAGGTCTTCGCTTGGTTCCTTTTGTCAGATTGCCTCAACACTCGGAACATGCTAAAAAGGAGGCATTACAACATTGGTTCCAACCTTGATTGCCTGCTCTGCGGTCTTCACGTTGACGAAACAGTAGAACATCTCTTGGTTAGCAAGGATTGTTGGCGGCGGTTAAACATCACCTGGGCTACGGTTGGGAATAGGCTGGATCTTGTGGAACAACTGAAGACACGGCGTCCTCGCAAAATGATCATGTAAATTTTCCTGGTTGCTACTTGGAGCCTATGGAAGTAGCGCAACAATCACTACTTTAGACACATCGTGCCTTCCATGACCTCTTGGTGGGATCAGTTCAAATGTGACTTTAGCAACATTCAATATACATTGCCAGAGCATAAAAGACATGTTGTCTCTTCCATCCTACAACACCTGCATCAGGACTCTTAGTTGTTGTACATTGTTAGCCCTCAACCACTACCCACCTTTGTAATTACCACAATGTAATAGTTCCATTTTTTATTTAATACATATGCAGTAGGGATCTTTCCTACTGTCTTAACCTTCAAAAAAAAGTAACTGACAAAATACTAGTGCATGTTAACAAAAATTATATCGTTGTGTTCGTATTTGAACATAGTTTTTTATGATATAATTTTCTGTGACATGCATGAACATTTTATTAGTTAAATTTATGGTCAAATTTTGGCATAGATTACAATGGGGACCAATAAACCAGGACGAGGTAGTACTTCAAAAAATCACCATAAGACCCTATGGTATTCTGAGTTCCACAGATATTGATTTTCTGAGAAGTCAAAACATGCAGAAAACGGTAACTGGCTCTGTGCACTTAATTAATAGGTTCGTCTGGAAAAAAATTGCTATAAAAAGTATTCAAAAGTGATATTATAATATTATGAAATAAAAAATTATCAATATGTTTGAGATGTATTAGTACCATAAATATCTTACAGCCCAATTGCACCAGTAACATGTGCAATTTGCCGTGGCTAATGTACACTTTTCTTTCAGGTTGAATCCATAGTTTTCATGTCGGCAGCCCACAAAACAGTGTTATTCTTCTTCCTCTCCTCTCGTGATCTCGGCATCTTTATCATCGCCATTGTTAGCTAGCCCCCTCGTGTTGTGGCATTCTATTTTGAAATATTTACAGGAAGGCATAATAAGAATACATACAAGAAGGCATAATTAATGCAACTCACTACATCATTGCATGAACCAGTTAAATCGAGAAACATGTCTCTGCACATTAGCATTCATATTCATATATTCATGTGAATTGGGTATTTGTATTGAAATGGGTTATTCATGGCTGTTACATCATCGTGGCGCATTGCATTCTATGAAGGTGTTAATACGTCCAAAAACAGTCACGTCTTCTTTCTACCTTTATGATGTCTATTCATGTCATTTTAACCGGAAATTCGTAGGTGCACACACCTGCCCGGTCGGGCCTCAACATAATTTCCTCACAATACACAAATTTGTTTGACTCCTCAAAGTTCCCTTCATGGTTTTGGGTTTTTAGCTTCTGAAACTTAGTGAATTTATCATTCATTCCTACCATGTTTTAGCATGTGAAACGTAGTGAAATTGTAAAAACATGGTATAACATATTCAAAAGTGATTTTATTTCAATGCCCTCATCACTAGGACCCAATATGCAAATGAAACATAAATTGGACTTTTGCTTCAAAAGATATAATAGATTCAAATTGGATGTCCAAAGAAAAAGCATGAGATGGGGTCGGTGCCCGCACATGTGTGCCACTATGTGTCTTTTTTATCAGTTACATTACTTTGTTTCCAATTTTGCTGCCATATATGACAGTTTATATCATCTCCCTTTTTGAGAAATGTCAAAGAATGACGGCAATAAATAGAAAAATCCTAAATACAAAAGAATAGGAAGACAAAGAAATTCATACAAAAATTACATTCATGGGGTGTAGCAAGAGGGCACGATAGGGCTTGTTGGGCCCACCAGTCGCTCCACCCCTCTCATCCAACCATTATCGCCACCATTTTGACCCTAGATCGCATCCGTCATAATAATTTAATTTATGGGTGTATTTATAGAGGAATGGAGGAGGATGAGCCACTGACAAAGAAAAAGTATTCACGGCCAAAATACTGCCCAACTCTCGTCTCCAAAAATCCATGATAGATTGCCAAGGATTGGTTTGTACCCATGGTAATGGATCCAATCCACATATCCTCCACGATGATCCCATAATGTGTGAGTAGTATATCAAGGCTATAGAGGTTGTGTAGTAGTAGATATGTCAATTTCTCCCTCATTTTCTTAGACCTAGGATGGTTTTGTTATTTCACTGAAGTAGTACCATTATGGGTATGCGGTAGAGACATCTTAATTTGTTCTAATGAGGATGTGTAATGATGATAGTTACATCTTGGTCCTATCATTGGTTGTTATACACTTTACAAATACATTGGACAAGTGTCCATTAATTGCTCCGTCGTGCTCTAATCTGGGATGTTATATTATGTGCATGTATTAATGTATTTGCATTGGCATAGGGTTTCGTGGACTTGGTTGGCCCCTCATTTTTTGTATTCCGTGAAAGCCCAAAGATGGACACAGTTGTGTGACAAAAGCTATGCAATCTTTCCTTTTGCGGTTATCACTAGTAGTACATGCCAGAATCTTTGCTGGTTAGCCAACACCATAAAGAGCATATGAGAGAGAGAGAGAGGACCTCATTTATGGGTGTATTTATAGAGGAACGAACAAGGACGGTCCACGGACAAAGAAAAATCCTTCGAGGCAAAAATACTGCCCAACTCTTTTCTCCACTGAAATCCACGATAAATTGCGAAGGATTGGTTTGTACCCATGGTAATAGATCCAATCCACGAAACCTCCACAGTTATTCGATAATGTGTGAGTAGTCCATCAAGGCTATGGTGGTTGTGTGGTAGTAATAGATATATCAATTTCCCCCTCATTTTCTTATTCCTAGGATGATTTTGTGGTTTCATCAAAGTAGTACCATCAAAGTAGTACCATTATGGGTATAATAAGTCTTTCAAGCCGATGCATGGCGACAAGTGACTTGCATGTTATGTGTGGGCCAAACTTGCTCTGCCATAGATGAAACCATTAAGCAACACCCATGAGAGCGAGGCACATGCACACACAATGAACCCCATTTTGCCTATTCCCAAGCCCATTGCCTCTTCTAATCTTGGGACTCGACATTGCAGTCACATGTACGAGAAAGTCCAATCCTGGTTGATAATTAACTATTTCAGTAATTTTATTTTGTTTAATCACATTTGAGTACAATTTTACCACTATAATGAAGGTACTCTCCCCTATTTGGAGGTGGTACTCCTTAAATTTTATGTGAGAGTACCATATAAGTTTGACTATTAGCTAGATTAGGATGGATGGGTGGCTCACAACAATTTTGAGGTACTGTAAAAGAGCTTGGTTCACATAGAGTAATTAGAATCAACCAAAAACATGTTAAAATTCCTCCAAACCAAAGATAACCTAACATGACAATGACATGCAAGATACTCAAGGGAGGACTTTTCTTCCTAGTTGAAGAGTCTTTGCCTACTCAAACTATTTTTATACCCTAATTAAAATGTGAGTATTCTTAGGTTGATCTCTCACCCGTTCGAACCCAACAGATTGAACGGGCCCCTTGCATTGCACCCTTATCGGGGGCGCCCAACCAAACCATGGTTGGTGGGCCCCTGTCGCCAGCGCAATTTAAAGAGGTGGGGTGCCGGGGCACAGATTACGAGGTTGATCATGCACCACAACACCACCAACACACCAATTCGATCTAGGGTTTTGCGCTAGGCCGACGTGAAGCTCCGCCGCCACCACCTTGCCCACACTGCGCCATCACCGTGCGCCACAGCACCACGATGGCCTCTGGCTCGAGCTCATCAGCCAAAGGAGAAGGTAGGACCGCAGGGATCCCTAACCCTAACCGATCCAGTGATCTAACAATAGTATCAACCAGAGTTTGGGTTTTGGATTTTCGGTACGAAATCAAAAGAACTTCCCTTCCCAAAAGAACCCTAGAATAGGGAAAAGATCTCACAGGAGAGTGCCTCATGCTCGCCGGCAAAGTGCGCCGCTGCAAGGCCGCGCCAGTTCCTCTCGATCTGAATGGGCATCGGCAAGCCGAGCTGTTCGGAAGAAGAACACACCCTGCAAAGGGAAAAGGGGCACCGCAGCCACGTCGTTCGACGGCGGGGCGCTTCCGCTAAGGGAAACGCGTCACTGGCGAAGGGGAGGCAACAACAGCATAGATCGTCGTCGTCCATCGGGCACAGAGGGGAAGAGGAGGCTCTCCAGGCTCTCTCTCTCTCTGTTGAAGTAGAGATGGAGACAGAAAAAGAGGGAAGGGAAAGAGAAGGCGGCTCGCTCAGCGTGGTGGCTCGACGCTGTCGCCGGCGGCCGGCGGGGATCTCACCCGCACCTACTCAGCCACATCTCCCTCTTTGCCAGAAGATGCGGTGGGTAGGGGAGAACAGGATGAAGAGAAAGGGCAAGAAAGCGGAGGCACACGCGTCGCGTTGGTCTTCGATCCCGTCGCCGCGGCCTGGCTGAGCGCCACCGTTGGCCCGCCGTCGCCGTGTTTGAATGAACAGAGGAGGCGAGCGGCGCGAGTGCGTGGGAAAGAATGGATCTGGGGTTTCTGTTCGAGCGGCTGGCGATCTGTTTTGTTCGAGCGAAACACGCGGCTGGCCGTCGGATCTCCACAGGCGGTGCAGATCAAAAACCTAAAGCTGCGCTGGGCCTTTTGGGCCAAAGAGGAGGAGGCAGCGCTGGGCTGAAGCCAGTGGCCTAGATCGAGGCGAGGACGGCTCGCACGAGCGCGCGGAGGAGGAGGCCATGGGCTGCTGCGGGCCTCCCACGCCAGGCCGAGGCCGGCTGAAGCTACATGTTTTTTAATAGTTTTTGTCCAGCTTTTTTTGGCAGATTTCATAAATAGTTTTTCTATGCAAATTTTTTTCCATCGAATTTTTTTGTTTAGAAAATAGAATAGTAAACTGAAAATTAAATGAGAAAATTTTCAGAACAAGAAAAGTTCAGGATTTTTATTCGGTGAAAGAGAAGTTCCTGAAATGAATAAAAAAGTTCATGATTTTTATTCATGTTTTTCCGCTGCGTAAATAATTAATAGTGCTTTTTGCAAGGAAAATAAAAGTTTAGATAGAATTATATTTTAAGAGCATGTTAAAAGTGATTATTGAAATGAAATGATTATGTTATTTTTATGACCAACGTTGTTAATAACATGATCATGTTTTATTATTGAAATTAAAGGTGCATTTATTTCTAATATTTTACCCAACGGTAATATAGATTTAATTGCATAGACAATTGTATGTTTAATTTGACCAACGTTAGATTAATGCATCTGATTGGTTATATAGATCTCACTTAAATTGTGATTTTAGGAGGCTTTCACTTGATGAGTTGCTAAAAGATGTTCCAACACTCAGAGGTGACAATTACACTGAGTGGAGGAAGAAAGTAGCTAGGACAGGCATTTGTTTGTGCTGAGCTAGACTGGGTTGTGGACACTCCACAGCCGGTCAAGCCTACAGAGCTAGTAAGAGCGGCAACTAATGATGATGCTGCATGGGATATAAAGAGGGGGGTTATGCTCCTTTGCAGATGTCATTCTCCATAGAAAATCAAAAGTGGGTCAATGCAAACAAAAAGTGCATGGCATTTATAAAGAATACAATTAAGAGCACCATTATGGGCTCCATTGCAGAGTGCACTTTCGCAGGGGAGTTGCTTACAAAGATAAAGAGCCACTTCACTGACTCTTCAAAGATATATGCCACCGAAGTGTTAAAGCAACTGGTGACAAAACACTATACAGGTAGTAGTCATGTGTAACGCCCATGATGCGGCTATAGCTCCCACGTGTGGAAGCACGACTTAGAGGCATAACCGCATTGTAAGCAATGTCGCAAGTGAGGTAATCTTCACAACAACCCATGTAATGAATGAGGGAAAAGATACATAGGTGGCTTACACTCGCCACGTCACACCAATAGCATAAATATCATTACATTCATCCAGATACAATCAAGGTCAGACTACGAAACCAAAATAAAGAACAACCCCAAATGCGACAAAGTCCTCGATCGCCCCAACTGGGCCCCACTACTAATCGTCTGGAAAGGAAACATAGTATCGTCTTGAGTCCTCATCGAACTCCCACTTGAGCTCAGTCGAATCACCTGGAGCGGTATCATTGGTCCTTGGATCTGGTTTTGGAAGTAATCTGTGAGTCACGGGGACTCAACAATCTCACACCCTCCCGATCAAGAATATTTAAGCTTATAGGAAGGGTAAAAGTATGATGTGGAGCTGCAGCAAGCGACTGGCATATATGGTGGCTAACATACGCAAAAGAGAGCGAGAAGAGAAGGCAAAGGCACGGTCGATGAAGTATGATCAAGAAGTGATCCTAGAACAACCTACGATCAAGAATAACACGAGACCGTGTTCTCTTCCCGGACTCCACCGAAAAGAGACCATCACGGCCACACACTCTGTTGATTCATTTTAATTAAGTTAAGTTTCAGGTTTTCTACAACCAGACATTATCAAATTCCCATCTACCCATAACCACAGGCATGGCTTTCGAAAGATCAAATCCCAGCAGGGGTGTCCCAACTTAGCCCATCACAAGCTCTCACGGTCAACGAAGGATATTCCTTCTCCCAAGATAATCCGATCAGACCCGGAATCCCGGTTACAAGACATCTCTACAATGGTAACACTAAACCAGCAAAGCCACCCGAATGTGCCGACAAATCCCGACAGGAGCTGCACATATCTCGTTCTCAGGGCACACTCAGATGAGCCAGACGTCGGGTAGGCCAGCCCAGAGTTGCCCCTAGTAGCCCCGGACATCGCCCAGTTGGACCAACACTTAGAGAAGCACTGGCCCGAGGGGGGAGTTAAAATAAAGATGACCCTTGAGTCCGCGAAACCCAAGGGAAAAGGCTAGGTGGCGAATGGTAAAACCAATGTTGGGAATTGCTGGAAGAGTTTTATTCAAGGCGAACAGTCAAGGGGTTCCCATTATAACCCAACTGTGTAAGGGGCGCAAAATCAAGGAACATAACACTTGTATGACGGAAACTAGGGCGACAAGAGTGGAACAAAACACCAGGCATAAGACCGAGCCTTCCACCCTTTACCAAATATATAGGTGCATTAAAATAGACAAGATATATATAATGATATCCTAACAAAGAACATGTTCCATCAAGGAACAAACTCCAATCTTCACCTGCAACTAGCAACGCTATAAGAGGGGCTGAGCAAAGCGGTAACATAGCCAAACAACGGTTTGCGAGGACAAGGTGGGTTAGACGTTTGACATGGCAATATGGGAGGCATGATAAGCAAGTGGTAGGTATCGTAGCATAGGCATAGCAAAAGAGCGAGCATCTAGCAAGCAAAGATAGAAGTGATTTCGAGGGTATGGTCATCTTGCCTGCAATGTCTCCGAGTTGACGTTAGCTTGATCCTCGTAAGCGTACTCAACAAGCTCCTCGATCACATACTTGTCTCCCGGCTCTACCCAAAGCAAGAACAACAAGCAAAGGGAGATGCAATCAACCATGTGCAATGCACAAACAACATGATACAAAACATAGCATGATATGCGGGACATGATATGTGATGCATATGCATGTTTCGGAAATGAAAGATTGAACCTAGCCTCAACTTGGAAAACCAAGAGTGCCACTGGAAGGAGGAGTTGATTTTGGTCGAAATCGATATAAAGATCACCGGAATCGGATGCACGGTTTGCAAATGGCAAGCAAAACAAATATGGCACCGATCTGCGATTAACAGCACAAGGCCATCTAAATGCATCAAGAACAACAAGCTACAGCACTCTAACATAGCAACAAAATACATGGCAGGGATCCACTCAAGATGCTTGACAAAAGATGAACACTGAGCTACGGCTAATTCACTCAATAGCAGCTTCGAATAAGCATGACAAAAGTGCAAAAGATATCAGGTTACAGACTTAGAGAAAATAACAACATGCCAGGAATTTAACATCAGGAAGCAATGTTTAGAGAGCATGATAACAACATGCTACAGGAACATATCATGGCAAAGCAAAGCATGGCATGAAGCTACTCAAAGCATACAACAAAAGTCCCTTACTGACCATAAGCCAAAAGGGATCAGAAAATCCAGTGGCATCCATGTGAACATAGCAAGTAGACATGGCATAGAAGCTAAACATGGCAAGAACAACATCATAGCATGCACGGATCAACTACAACAACCTCGGCAAAAATGCTTAACATGTAAACATTCTGCCAGGAACATTTTATAGCAAAAGTAGAGCTCGATTGACTCAAGCTAGGGTGCTCCATAAATGCAAACAAAGACATAGCTGGATAGAGCAACACAATATCTACAAAACATCCTTACTGATCATGCTCAAAAGAGGCATAGATCACTCGGTAGCAACATGAACACATGGCATAAAAATATAGACAGAACAAAGACTTAGAAATTTCTAAGTCCGTGAAAACAGCAACATTGAGAGGGCTACTTTGCATGCTTGTGCTAGTCACCACAAAGATCACAAAAATACATGGCATACACCCCTGTAAAGATGGCATGGCATACTTCAAAACTCATGTAGGGCTCAACATCATTGGAGGCACACATCAATCATGGCAAAAATGACAAATGTCCAATTACTGATATGGATCTGAAACTAACAGAAACTAGCACTCTTCCAACAGCATTTAGGGCATCAAGATGAGCTCAAATAAACATGATGCAATGAGATGAAATGAAGTACTCATCGAGGCGAACATTTCAATATGCTACACGCGCAAAACGGAGCCACGGGTGCAGAGTTATGAGATGATGAAGTATGCAAATAATTACTGAAATGGGGCAAATTAGGTCAACCGTTAGGTCTCCAGATCCAGATCCGGATCGAGGTCACTGTAGCGGTACCGAACCCGAGGTGCTCGCTGGAGTGGCTCACCGGAACAGGGACGCGGTGGCAGGCCGGGAGGACGCGGAGGAGGAAGGAGAGGCCGGCCGGGCTTCGGAGGAGGCGCGGCATCGGCGGCGCGGAAGCCGGGGCGTCCTGCGAGGTGATTGCCGGCGTGGAGCGAGGCGGCAGGCCCGCCGGCATGGACTGAGGCGGCGGTCGCCGGAGCGGCGAAGGACGAGGAAGGGCGTGGGCGGGGCGGTGGCAACGGGCCGCGGGGGACTCCCGCGGGCTGAGCGGGCCGAGCGGCGGCGCGACGAAGTGGGGCTCCCGCGGTGCCACGTGTCGAGCGGGGATAGGTTGAGGCGGCGGGCGTACGCGTCCGGTCCGCTCCGGACGTGTCCGGCGGCGCGAGGAGCAGAATTTTTAGGGTTTGGGGGGAAGAGATCCGGGATTTCGGGTGGTGATGCCTTTTTATAGGTAGGAGGAGCACGGTTTTCGGCCACGCGATCGTGATCGAACGACATAGATGATGGAAGGGGTTTAGGTGGGTTTTCGGCCACTTTGGAGGGGTGTTGGGCTGCAACACACACGAGGCCTTATCGGTCCCTCGGTTAACTGTTGGAGTGTCAAACGAACTCCAAATGGCACGAAACTTGACAGGTGGTCTACCGGTAGTAAACCAAGGCCGCATGACAAGTCCCGGTCCAATCCGAAAACGTTTAACACCCGCACACGAAAAGAGGTAGAAAGGGACACCGGAGGACATAGGAGCGCTGGAATGCAAAACGGGCAACGGGGAAAATGCTCGGATGCATGAGACAAACACGTATGCAGATGCAATGCACATGATGAGATGATATGAGATGCATGAGAAGAAAAAAGCACACGAAGACAAAAACCCGACAACGAGGAAATATCATAACTTATCGCCGGAAAAGGCAAGAGTTGGAATACAAATATGGCATGTTACATACGGGGTGTTACAACACTCCACCACTACGAAAGGGTCTCGTCCCGAGATCTAGGACTGGAAAAACTCTGGGTATTCAGAACGGAGGTGATCCTCGCGTTCCCAGGTGGCTTCACGGTCGGAACGATGTGACCACTTGACTTTCAGGAATTTGATAGACTTGTTGCGAGTCTTGCGCTCAGTTTCTTCAATAATAGCAATGGGGTGCTCACGATAAGACAGGTCTTCTTGGAGATCAATCTCTTCAAAGTTGATGGTGCGGTCAGGAGTCTTGAAACACTTGCGGAGTTGAGACACGTGAAACACGTCATGCATGTTTGCAAAGTTGGATGGAAGCTCAAGTTGATAGGCGAGATCGCCTCTTTTGCCGACGATCTTGAAAGGACCCACGTATCTAGGGGCAAGCTTCCCTTTGATACCGAAGCGACGAGTACCTTTCACTAGAGAGACGCGGAGGTAGACATGGTCTCCGATCTCGAAAGCCAAGTCACGATTCTTGCTATCATAGTAACTCTTCTGGCGCGATTGCGCGACTTTCAGATTTTCACGAATGAGTTTGCACATTTCTTCTGCCTCTGTGATTAAATCATTGCCAAGAAGTTGACGTTCACCAGTCTCTGACCAATTAACAGGAGTACGACACTTCCTGCCATAGAGAATTTCGAATGGGGCCTTGCCCGAACTCGCTTGGAAGTTGTTGTTGTAGGAGAACTCGGCATATGGAAGACAATCTTCCCACTTCATATCGAAAGAGATGACACATGGCCTGAGCATATCTTCAAGAATTTGATTGACTCGCTCGACTTGGCCACTAGTTTGAGGATGAAAAGTTGTGCTGAAGCGAATGTTGGTGCCCATGGCCTTCTGAAAAGAATCCCAGAACTTAGAGGTGAAGATGCTCCCACGATCTGAAGATATCAACTACGGAATGCCGTGCAGCGAGACAATTCTGGAGGTATATAGCTCTACCAAGCGAGCTGCTGTGATAGATTCTTTTATAGGAAGAAAATGAGCCACTTTGGTGAGCTTGTCGATGACAACAAAGATAGCATCATTGCCACGCTTGGACTTGGGAAATCCAGTCACGAAGTCCATCTCAATATGGTGAAACTTCCATTCTGGAATGGTAAGAGGTTGGAGGAGACCAGCTGGTCGTTGGTGTTCTGCTTTCACTCTTCTGCAGACATCACATTCATTCACGAACTGAGCAATCTCGCACTTCATTCGAGTCCACCAATACGACTGCTTGAGGTCCTGGTACATCTTTGTACTTCCAGGGTGAATAGAGAGGAGTGAATTGTGAGCCTCGTTCATAATGACTTTACGAAGGTCACCTTTAGGCACAACAATGCGATCCTCGAAGAATAGAGTATCCTTGTCATCAAGGCGATAGCACTTGTACTTGGGTTGGCTCTTGGCGATCCCAATGTTCACCTTCTTCATCATAGCATCAAGAAGTTGAGCCTCGCGAATCTGATCTTCCAAAGTAGGAGAGACTTGGAAGCTGGCCAGAAATCCTTGAGGAACAACTTGAAGATTGAGTTTGCGGAAAGCTTCACAAAGCTCCGGTTGGTAAGGCTTGAGAATCAAACTATTGCAGTAAGCCTTCCTGCTCAATGCGTTAGCAATTACATTGGCCTTGCCTGGAGTATATTCGATACTCGGATTATACTCTTGAATCATTTCGACCCAACGAGTCTGCCTGAGGTTGAGGTTTGGCTGAGTGAAGATGTACTTGAGACTCTTGTGATCAGTGAAGATGTCCACTTTTCTTCCCAATAAGAGATGTCTCCAAGTTAAAAGAGCATGGACAACTGCCGCCAACTCGAGGTCATGAGTGGGGTAGTTCTTTTCATTGGGCTTCAACTGGCGAGAGGTATAGGCCACAACTTTCTTCTCTTGCATCAGTACTGCACCAAGACCTTGAAGGGAAGCATCACAGAAGACCTCGGACGGTTTGGATTCATCAGGAGGAGTCAGAACTGGAGCAGTGACTAACTTTTCTTTCATGGTGTTGAAAGCGATGTCACATTCAGGCGACCAGACGTACTTCACATGCTTCTGGAGGAGGTTTGAAAGAGGCTTCGCGATCTTAGAGAAGTTCTCAACGAACCTTCGACAATAGCTTGCGAGCCCAAGGAAGATGCGGAGTTGCTTCACGTTCTGAGGTGGTTCCCAATTCACAATTGCAGACACCTTCTCAGGATTAACAGCTATGCCCTTGGCAGAGATGATATGCCCAAGGTAGAGAACATCACCGAGCCAAAACTCGCACTTTGAAAACTTCGCATAGAACTGATGTTCTATGAGTTTATCCAGCACCACTCTCAAATGCTTGGCATGATCCTCCTTGTTCTTGGAAAAGACCAAAATGTCTTCGAGGTAGACCAAGACGAAGTCATTTGTGTAGGCGTTGAAGATGAAGTTCATCATGCGGGAGAATGTTGGAGGAGCATTGACGAGGCCGAAAGACATGACAGTGTATTCATATGAACCATAGCTTGTTCTGAATGTTGTCTTGGGGATATCTTCTTCACGAATGCGAATCTGATGATAGCCCATACAGAGATCAAGCTTGAAGAATACTTGAGCACCTTTGAGTTGTTCAAAAAGCTCATTGATGTTGGGAAGTGGGTACTTGTTCTTTATGGTCTTCTTTTTCAATGGACGGTAGTCGACACAAAGTCGGTCCGTTCCATCCTTCTTCTTGACGAAAAGAACACCACAACCCCATGGAGAAGAACTTGGTCGGATGAGACCCATACGCTCTTGAATATCGAGTTGTTTCTTCAGCTCCTTCAACACTTCAGGTCCAAGCTTGTAAGGACGTTTGCAAACAGGTTCCATGCCAGGCTCAAGATCGATGATGAAATCAACAGGCCGGTGTGGAGGCATTCCTGGAAGCTCTTCTGGAAAGACGTCTTGATACTCACAAACGACTGGAATCTGAGAGATGGCATCCAGCTTGCCCTTCTCATTGAGAGAAAACAGTCTGATGGTATCATCACAAGCGGCAAAGACGATAACATCCTCAGACGAATGTGTCAATTGATTCTTCCTAGCAACACAATCAAGCTGAGCCTTGTGCTTAGAAAGCCACTCCATTCCGAGAATAAGATCAATATCTGAGTTACCAAGGACCACTGGAGAGGACAGAAACTTATAGTCGCCCAACGTGATAGTAACATCCGGGATCATAGAGCTTGCATTCATGAATTTACCCGGAGAAACAACTGATAACTGTCTAGGCAAATCTTGGAAAGGCAACTCATGCTTAGATGCAAATGGTCTTGAAATGAAACAATGCGATGCACCAGTGTCGAAAAGAACTTTTGCAGGAATGTCGTTAATAGGAAGGTTACCCATTATCACATCCGACGAGTCCTCTTCCTAAGTTG
This sequence comes from Triticum urartu, assembly GCF_003073215.2. Taxonomy (NCBI): domain Eukaryota; kingdom Viridiplantae; phylum Streptophyta; class Magnoliopsida; order Poales; family Poaceae; genus Triticum; species Triticum urartu. The sequence continues at coordinate 87,162,892 of NC_053024.1, forward strand.
CGCTCATCAAGTTGACCTTAGCAGACTTGGGGTTATGCTTGACCACTACGGTGCTGGCAGATCTCACAGGAGGAGGAGGAAGATGCCTCTGATTGAAGCATTTGTTGGCATAGTGACCTTTCTGCTGACACTTGTTGCACGTGACCTCCGAGTGCGGACGGTGATACGGAGCACTTGATCTTGGAGCATGAGACGAAGTCTTGTTCTGAAAGCCTAGGTTGGGTGGGTGGGAAGATCCATTGCCACCTTTGCTCTTCTGCTGATAAGGCTGACGGAACGGAGGAGGAGGAGGCAACCAATAATTTTGCTGCTTAGTTGCCACTTGAGTTGAGGAAGAAGGAGTTGCATCTCTGACTCGCTTCTTGGAAGCATCACACTTGAGCTGAGCTGTCTCTTGTTTCATTGCCATGTTGTAAAACTCATCGTACTTCTGCAGCTCAAAAAGCACAAGAGCAAGTTGAAGATCTTCTCTGAGGCCACCTCTAAACTGATAAATCATGCACTTCTCGTCGGGGACGTCCTGCTTGGCGAAACGAGCGAGATTCTAGAACATGATGTTATACTGGTAAATAGACAAGCTGCCTTGCTTTAGGTTGCGGAATTCCTAACGCTTGCTCTCAACAACACTCCGAGGAATGTGGTGAGCTTTGAAGTCTTGACGGAATTCATCCCAGGTAATCACATGACCTCTTTTGGAATCTTTGTACTGCTGATACCACTCTGCAGCTTGGTCTTTGAGTTGGAACGAGGCAAACTTGACAAAGTCCTCAGGCCTGACATTGCTACACTCGAAATGCTTGCAGATATCCATGAGCCAATCATCAGTGTCTGTTGCCTCGACAATGTTGCTGAAGGTCTTTGGCTGGTTAGCAAGGAACTGGTTGAGTGTAGCAAACTGATTTTGATTGTTGCCATGGCCTTGATTCCCTTGGTTGCGTTCTTGCAAGAGTTACATGATCAGCTGAGTGTTGGCATTGGTAGCGGCCATCATAGCTTGCCATGCCTCCGGAGGTGGAGGTGGTGGTGGCGGATCAGGATTCGAACGTGTAGGAGGAGCCATCCTGAAGAGGGTGACATCCGTTAGCATCTTGACAGACAATATTCAAGCTGAATCAAATGGTTTGAAAATTGCAACTTATAGTATTAACATCCGAACAAAATGAACGAATGCATTCCAATAGAAATGGTCACACTTCCATAAATTGAGAAGCCACTTAGATAGAGGTAGAAGAATAAAACAACAAGGTATGAACATGAACAAATACTTGGTGAGGATTACCCAATCACAAAACCAAATATCCGCGGAAGAAATACTAGAGCTACATGAACTCCCAGCTATGAAACTCCCGAAATTCTCCCGGTTATGCAATTAGGTGTTGGGGATATAGGGGAAGCATAATATCTCACCCAAAGCTAGCAAATCCTACACCCAGTTGTATCCATCCTTCAACAGATAACCAAGAAACCTTCGGAAATCATTTACCTCAACCTTCGAAAAGCTTCCGTTATACGAGTTATGGCAATACTCCCGAACTCCCGCCCAGTACTGGGTGGCGTCGAGGTTATCTCACCAACAACAGCATAAAAGAGATTTTCGATGTCGGGGAAACTCAGGTATTCCAGAATTGCAACGATAAAATTGTGACGACAACACCTCAGAGCTCAACTCCTCGGGACACTGCCACAACCCCTAAATGTCAGGAGGCACCAATAACAATGTTCTCGTCACAAAAACATCGGAACGATTCCAAGATACCCGCGTGATCCTAAATTTTTTTTAGTGAAATTTGAGAAGAGAAGAGTCAAAACTCTACGTCAGGATGCCTCACCAGAGCGGCGAAGGGACTGAGGAGTAAAAAGAATCGTACTCTCCGATATATATAATCCTAAATGACTCAAAACATTTTTCTAGTATCAACAACGCCAGCGATTCGATCAAGCAGGGGGCTCCTAAGGTCGGGGAAGGCTCTGAGTACCAACTTGTAACGCCCACGATGCGGCTATAGCTCCCACGTGTCGAAGCACGACCTAGAGGCATAACCGCATTGTAAGCAATGTTGCAAGTGAGGTAATCTTCACAACAACCCATGTAATGAATAAGGGAAAAGATACATAGTTGTATTACACTCGCCACGTCACACAAATATCATAAATATCATTACATTCATCCAGATACAATCAAGGTCCGACTATGGAACCAAAATAAATAACAACCCCAAATGCGACAAAGTCCCTGATCGCCCCAACTGGGCACCACTACTGATTGTCTGGAAAGGAAACATAGTATCGTCCTGAGTCCTCATCGAACTCCCACTTGAGCTCACTCGAATCACCTGGAGCGGTATCATCGGTCCCTGCATCTGGTTTTCAAAGTAATATGTGAGTCACGGGGACTCAGCAATCTCACACCCTCGCGGTCAAGAATATTTAAGATTATAGGAAGGGTAAAAGTATGATGTGGAGCTGCAGCAAGCGACCAGCATATATGGTGGCTAACATACGCAAAAGAGAGCGAGAAGAGAAGGCAAAGGCACGGTCGATGAACTATGATTAAGAAGTGATCCTAGAACAACCTACGATCAAGAATAACACGAGACCGTGTTCTCTTCCCGGACTCCGCCGAAAAGAAACCATCACAGCCACACACTCTATTGATTCATTTTAATTAAGTTAAGTTTCAAGTTTTCTACAACCGGACATTAACAAATTCCCATCTGTCCATAACCGCGGGCATGGCTTTCGAAAGATCAAATCCCTGCAGGGGTGTCCCAACTTAGCCCATCACAAGCTCTCAGGGTCAATGAAGGATATTCCTTCTCCCAAGACAATCCGATCAGACTCGGAATTCCGGTTACAAGACATCTTGAGAATGGTAAAACTAAACCAGCAAAGCCACCCGAATGTGCCGACAAATCCCGATAGGAGCTGCACATATCTCTTTTTCAGGGCACACTCAGATGAGCCAGTCGTCGGGTAGGCCAGCCCAGAGTTGCCCCTGGTAGCCCCGGACATCGCTCAGTTGGACCAACACTTAGAGAAGCACTGGCCTGGGGGGGGAGTTAAAATTAGGATGACCCTTGAGTCCGTGAAACCCAAGGGAAAAGGCTAGGTGGCGAATGGTAAAACCAATATTGGGCATTGCTGGAAGAGTTTTATTCAAGGTGAACTGTCAAGGGGTTCCCATTGTAACCCAACCATGTAACGAACGCAAAATCAAGGAACATAACACCGGTATCACGGAAACAAGGGCGGCAAGAGTGGAACAAAACACCAGGCATAAGACCGAGCCTTCCACCATTTACCAAGTATATAGGTGCATTAAAATAGACAAGATATATATAATGATATCCCAACAAAGAACATGTTCCAACAAGGAACAAACTCCAATCTTCACCTGCAACTAGCAACGCTATAAGAGGGGCTGAGCAAAGCGGTAACATAGCCAAACAACGGTTTGCTAGGACAAGGTGGGTTTGAGGTTTAACATGGCAATATGGGAGGCATGATAAGCAAGTGGTAGGTATCATAGCATAGGCATAGCAAAAGAGCGAGCATCTAGCAAGCAAAGATAGAAGTGATTTCGAGGGTATGGTCATCTTGCCTGCAAAGTTCTCTGAGTTGACGTTAGCTTGATCCTCGTAAGCATACTCAACGGGCTCCTCGATCATGTACTCGTCTCCCGGCTCTACCCAAAGCAAGAACAACAAGCAAAGGGAGACACAATCAACCACGGGCAATGCACAAACAACATGATGCAAAACATGGCATGATATGCGGGACGTGATATGCGATGCATATGCATGTTTTGGAAAAAAAAGATTGAACCTGGCCTCAACTTGGAAAACCAAGAGTGCCACTGGAAGGAGGAGTTGATTTCGGTCGAAATCGATATAAAGATCACCGGAATCGGATACGCGGTTTGCAAATGGCAAGAAAAACAAATATGGCACCGGTCTGTGATTAACAGCACGAGGCCATATAAATGCATCAAGAACGACAAGCTACATCACTCTAACATAGCAACAAAATACATGGCAGGGATCCACTCAAGATTCTTGACAAAAGATGAACACTGAGCTACGGCTAATTCACTCAATAGCAGTTTCAAACAAGCATGGCAAAAGTGCAAAAGATATCAGGTTACAGACTTGGAGAAAATAACATGCTAGGAATTTAACATCAGGAAGCAATGTTTAGAGCACGATAACAACATGCTACAGGAACATATCATGGAAAAGCTAAGCATGGAATGAAGCTACTCAAAGCATACAACAAAAGTCCCTTACTGAACATAAGCCAAAAGGGATCAGAAAGTACAATGGCATCCATGTGAACATAGCAATTATCGTTAACAGATTCAGACTTAGCAGAAAACTGGAACATGGCAAAACAGATATCAAGTAGGCATGTTTACGAGCTCGATGCACTCACCACAAAGCATTGCATGACAAACTAAGCATACACCCAACAAGTAGACATGGCATAGAAGCTAAACATGGCAAAAACAACATCATAGCATGCACGGATCAACTACAACAACCTCGTTAAAAATTCTTAACATGTAAAATTCTGCCAGGAACATTTTATAGAAAAAGTAGAGCTCGATTGACTCAAGCTAGGGTTCTCCATAAATGCAAACAAAGACATGGCTGGATAGAGCACCACAATATCTACAAAACATCCTTACTGATCATGCTCAAAAGAGGCATAGATCACTCGGTAGCAACATGAACACATGGCATAAAAATATAGACAGAACAAAGACTTAGAATATTTCTAAGTCCTTGAAAACAGCAACATTGAGAGGGCTACTTTGCATGCTTGTGCTAGTCACCAGAGATCAAAATAATACATGGCATACACCCCTGTATAGATGGCATGGCATACTTCAAAACTCATGTAGGGCTCAACATCATAGGAGGCGCACATCAATCATGGCAAAAATGACAAATGTCCAATTACTGATATGGATCTGAAACTAACAGAAACTAGCACTCTTCCAACAGCATTTAGGGCATCAAGATGATCTCAAATGAACATGATGCAATGAGATGAAATGAAGTACTCGTCAAGACGAACATTTCGATATGCTACACGCGTAAAACGGGGCCACGGGTGCAAATTTATGACATGATGAAGTATGCAAATAATTAATGAAACGGGGAAAATTAGGTCAACCGTTAGGTCTCCAGATCTAGATCCGGATCGAGGTCACTGTAGCAGCACGGAACCCGAGGTGCTCGCCGGAGTGGCTCGCCGAAACAGGGACGCCGTGGCCAGCCGGGAGGACGCGGAGGAGGAAGGAGAGGCCGGCCGGGCTTCGAAGGAGGCGCGGGGTCGGCGGTGCGGAAGCCGAGGCGTCCGGCGAGGCGCTTGCCGGCGAGGAGCGAGGTGGCGGGCTCGCCGGCGTGGACTGAGGTGGCGGCGCGCGGCGGAACAAGGTGGCGTGCGGCGGCGGTGGCCAGAGCGGCGAAGGACGAGGAAGGGCGCGGGCGGCGCGGTGGCAACGGGCCGCGGCGAAGTGGGGCTCCCGCGGTGCCACGTGTCGAGCGGGGATAGGTTGAGGCGGCGGGCGGACGCGTCCGGTCCACTCCGGACGTGTCCGGCGGCGCTGGGAGCGGATTTTTTTGGGTTTGGGGGGAAGTGATCCGGGATTTCGGGTGGTGATGCCTTTTTATAGGTAGGAGGAGCTAGGAGGCTCCAAATTGAGCACGGTTTTCGGCCACGTGATCGTGATCGAACGGCCTAGATGATGGAATGGGTTTAGGTGGGTTTTGGGCCACTTTGGAGGGGTGTTGGGCTTCAACACACACGAGGCCTTATTGGTCCCTCGGTTAACCGTTGGAGTATCAAACGAAGTCCAAATGGCACGAAACTTGACAAGCGGTCTACCGGTAGTAAACCAAGGCCGCATGACAAGTCTTGGTCCAATCCAAAAACGGTTAGCACCCGCACACAAAAAGAGGTAGAAAGGGACACCGGAGGACATAGGAGCGCCGGAATGCAAAACAGGCAACGGGGAAAATGCTCGGATGCATGAGACGAACACGTATGCAAATACAATGCACATGATGACATGATATGAGATGCATGACAAGACAAAAGCACACGAAGACAAAAACTCGACAACGAGGAAATATCATAACTTAGAGACGGAAAAGGCAAGAGTTGGAATACAAATTTGGCATGTTACATACGGGGTGCTACATCGTGGAATAAGAGAGCACATCCTCAGGATGAGCAATATGGAAGCAAAGCTCAAGCCCATGGAAGAGGATCTGGAGATCAAACCAAAGCTCCTAGTTCATCTGGTCATGGCTTCACTGCCAAAGGAGTTTGAAACTTTTGTTGTAAACTACAATATGTCACGTGGAACATGGGACATTGAAAAGACAATAGCAATGTGTGTCCAAGAAGAGGACAGACTCAAAACCTCACATGGTGGTTCACTCAACTATGTGAAGGATCAGAGGAAAAAGAATTACAAGAAAAACATCAAAAGTTCCCCCTCCAAGCCACATGGCAAAGTTCCCTATCATCATCAATAGAAGCCTTTCCCGGTGGACAAAGACACATGTCTCCATTGTAAGAAGACCGGCATTACAAGGTCGACTACCCTGATTGGCTAAAGTCAATCATGGCAAAAAGAGGTAACAATATAGTTTCATTTGTAATTGAATCCTTGTATACACAGTTTTCAAAATCCACTTGGTGGATTGACTCAAGAGAAACTGTTCATGTTGCAAATTCTTTACATGGATTCCATTCGATGCGGACTATGCTAAGAAGCGAAAGACACATTCAAGTGGCAAACGGAGTTGAAGCTGTCGGTGACATCTCCTTGGAGTTAGCCGATGGATTCAATCTTCTACTTAGAGATGTTTTATTTGTTCCATCATGTCATAGAAACTTAATAAGTGTTTCTTGTTTGGACAAAGATAATTATAAATGTTATTTTGGACATGGCAAGTGTTCCATATGGTTAAATAATTCTTATGCGGGTGATGCTTTACTACACGATGAGCTTTATTTGTTATCACTTCATGAAAAAGTTTATTCTGTATGCAATCTGAAAGAACATGTTTCCGCGTCGAATAAAGAACAAAAGAAAAGAAAGAGAACATTCGAATCATCGAAATTATGGCACTGTCGCTTGGGCCATATTTCCAAGGGGAGAATAGAAAGATTAGTCAAAAGTGAAATTCTTCCTCCGTTAGAATTCTTAGACTTAGAACAATGCATAGATTGCATTAAAGGAAAATATATAAATCAAAACAAAAATGGTGCAATCCATAGCACAGGCACACCAGAAATCATCCACACTGACATTTATGGACCATTTCCAGTGAAAAGTGTGGATGGATATGACTCGTTCATAACATCCACAGATGATTACTCTCGCTATAGTTACATTTATCCAATCAAAGAAAGATCTGAAGCGTTGGATAAATTTAAAATATTCAAAGCTGAGGTTGAAAATCAGCATGATAAAAGAATAAAGATAGTAAGGTCCGACCGTGGGGGAGAGTACTACGGTCTGCACACTCCATATGGCCAAGTCCCTGGACCTTTTGCAAAGTTCTTGCAGGAGACTGGCATAGTAGCCCAGTATTCAATGCCGGGCGAGCCTCAGCAAAATGGAGTAGCTGAAAGGCTCAACCATACACTTATGGATATGGTGCGCAGCATGATGAGTTATTCCAACTTGCCATTGGGATTATGGATGGAGGCGCTTAAAACCGCCATTCATATTCTCAATAGAGTACCAAGCAAGTTGGTGCCCAAAACACCGTACGAGCTATGGACAGGAAGGGTGCCCTCCCTACAACACTTCAGGCTGTGGGGGTGCCCTACTGAGGCCAAAATGTTTAATCCAAATATTGCAAACTTAGATACCAAAACATGAGTTACCATGTCATTGGCTATCCAGACAGATCAAAGGGTTTTCGTTTCTACTACCCAGACAGATATACAAAGTTTGTAGAAACAAGACATGCAGTCTTCTTAGAGGACGAAAAGATGAGGGGGGGGCTTGGTAGCTTGGAAAATTGATCCTGAGGAGAAGAAGCTGCATGCACCTGATCCAATGATTCATGAGACATTTTTCTCACTACCAGTTGCAACTCCACCCATGACAACTATGGGGGTAGACCTGGAACCTGTCCATCAGGAGCCGACTAAACCCGTTGTTGAGCATGAGAGGGAGGTGCAGCAACAAATTTTAGAAGAGGTGCCAGATGTTGAGGCACAGAATGTGCCAGAAACTAAGTCCCTTAGAAGGTCTACAAGACACAAAAAGTCAGCTATTTCTACTGATTATAAAGTTTATAACACGTAAATAGTTCATACAGAAAAAGATCCCACTTCATATGAAGAAGCCATGAGAAGCCTTCATTCATCGAAGTGGATGAAGGCAATGGAAGACGAGATGAAATCGATGAGTTCCAAAGATGTTTGGGACTTAGACGAAATTCCTAAAGGATCCAAGACAATAGGCTGCAAATGGGTCTACAAAACTAAGTATGACTCCAAAGGGAATGTAGAAAAGTATAAAGCAAGACTTGTGGCAAATGGATTTACACAAAGAGAAGGGATAGATTACAATGAGACATTTTCTCCAGTCTCATGTAATGATTCCTTCAGAATCATAATGGCATTAGTTGCTCATTTTGATTTAGAGTTACATCAAATGGATGTAAAGACGACATTTATCAACGGGGATTTAGAAGAAAATTATACATGAAACAACCCAAGGGTTTTATCATGGAAGGCAAGGAAAATATGCGAGGCCGCCTGAAGAAATCCATTTATGGATTAAAGCAAGCCTCTAGACAGTTGTATCTAAAGTTTAAACAAACGATTAAAAGTTTTGGATTTAAAGAAAATATTGAGGATAACTGCATTTATGCAAAGTTTAAAAATGGGAAATATATTTTCCTAATCTTGTATCTTGCTAGCAGTGATGTTAGTCTATTACAAGAAACAAAGAACTTCTTATCCTCAAATTTTGACATAACAGATCTTGGTGAAGCACCGTATGTATTGGGCATAGAAATTCACCGAGATAGGAACAATGGAGTATGAGAACTATCGCAGAAAGCATATTTAGAAAAGGTTCTTAAAAAGTATAATATGCATGCGAGTAAAGCCACACCCGCTCCAATAGTCAAGGGCGATAGTTTTGGGAAATTCCAATGTCCCAAGAACCAGTACGAGATCGATTAAATGAAAGCAGTACCATATGCTTCGGCAATTGGCAGCTTACAGTATGCACAAGTGTGCACTCGCCCTGACTTAGCCTTTATCACCGGGGTACTCGGTAGATATCAAGAGAATCCAGGCATAGAGCACTGGAAGATGGTAAAGAAAGCATTACGTTATGCGCAAGGCACGCACTGGTGCGCATAGGTCCTAAACAAACGGTTTTTAACCCCTTTCCGTGACGGCATTCAGAACCGTCGCTAAGTGAGTGTGGGCGATAGGGGGGTCCTGCCCACATGACCCAGCAACCGTTGGGGATATGCCCTCCTGGCACACATGCTCGACAAAATGAGGTCGTGTGCGACCGGCGAGCACTCAAATGCAGAAATACGTACAATAGTGCTAAAAAATTACAATTATACAGGCGAAATCATTTCTGTTCGTAAGTACATCCCACACAGTTAGTCACCACTAAACTTTCCGTTCGTATATACACTCCACACATTCACTACAAGGAAAATGTTTGCGCAAGGTGGCGTAACACAAACAGTTTTGAAGAGAATGTCGTGTGTGATTGTTCATTGATCCAACACGGTTTATTTCTAGAAACTGTGTGTGTTGCCCGAGGTCAACCCCCACGGTGTTTTCTCATTAACCGTTTACAATAGGAAAACCCAATTAGCAAGCTAATAGGCCAATTAGCAGGCTAATTGCCCTATTATTAATAATCCATTTACTAATATAATTAACATTCATATTAAGCACATAATATATTCCATTCCATATTAAGGAAGCAGGATTTCATAATTAAAATACATCAGAGTACAACATGATATAGCTTCAGCACTCAGCTATCCCATTACACAACTGCACCAGCAGCAAGTTTCACATGCAACATCTAGAACCTTTCGAAATTAGCATCATAGACGGTACGTAGAGAGATGCATCTCATCTGGAAAACTGCTGAAGCGGAAGGCGAATATTGAGCCTTCATTCATGTTGAAGGTCTTTGCAACTTTAGGACAGTGCCTGTGGAGGATTGACCGTCCATCATTCGACCTCTTCAGGAACACTTCAATATTGAACCGTGGGTGTTGTATGAAAACTTTCCTCGCCTCCTGACCATAGAGGTGGTTTGAGAGGTAATCATCAGTGAAGCCTGAAAACAAGGATGTGCATAAATATCTTCTCTATATTGGAAATGGGGCAAAGGAATACAAAAAGGCAAAGTATAATGGTTAGTACCATCTTGTAAACCTCAGTGCTTCCCATTGTTTCCCTCCAACACATATAAGGTAGTTAGTCATCAGGTTAAGTAAGGGTTCGCATGCTATCAGTAAAATATGTTGATGACAAGTAAGCACATTGCAGATTCATCAGATTAATTCAAGCCACATGGAAAACCCATTTATCCAAACCAAGCATGATTAAGAACTAGGAAATATAGCACTTGTATATGTTTCTCATGTATTAAGTGCAGCCAAATTCGATTTTTTCCTCACATGGTATACAATAACAGAATGTAGCCACAGCAATTGAACATCGCATTGCAGAATTGAAGCAAGCAGTTGACTAAACACCACAACAAATGAACCTAACATTAACTGAGCACCACATTGCACAATATAACATACTCCTAATAGAAGATCAGACAGTTAACCAAACCAAGCATGCGTAACAACATGGAAATATAGCAATTGTATTTGTTTCTCATGTATTTAGTATAGCCAAATTCGATTTATTCCTCACATGGTATACAATAACAGAATGCAGCCACAACAATTGAACATCGCATTGCAGAATTGAACAAAGCAGTTAACTAAACACCACAACAAGTGAACTAAGCCACAACACATGAACCAAGCAGTTAACTAAACACCAATTGAACAATATAACATACTCCCAATAGAAGATCCGACGGTTAACCAAACCAAGCATGCTTAACAAATTGGAAATATTGCACCCTGAAGAATTGAACATCACAATTGCAGAATTGAACCAAGGAGTTAATTGAACACCACATTGCACGACATATAGAACATATACACTATAGCATAAGATTGCATGGTAAAAGTAGATAGCACAATTCACTAGAATTTGTTAAGGAAAGGCAGTAGCCAGCAAACTGAACATGGGTCCTTATGGTGAGCTAATAATAGAAGCTACTCCTCATTGTCGGAGATATCGATGACGATTGGCTCCTTGGACATGGAAGAGGGGGAGGCCTCCACATCGTGGGTGCCCTTGTTGTAGTGGTGAGTTGTCTGAGCTACTCCGGCCACCAACCCGCTGGCTCTCGAGATGAGGTAAGCACGTGCGCGCTGAGAAAACACCTCGTAGTCTTCGTCGAAGGCATTGACGGTGGCCTCGAGAAAACACCATGAACTGTCGTCTAAACCAGCCAACCGCGTCGCGGCGTCGGTGCGCGAGGCATCAATGGTGGCCTCAACGGCGAGGTGCTCCTCCAAGATCTGGGGGTCGGCACGAATTGCAGCCATCGCGACCTCATCCGCGCGTGCGGCCGCGATTTGCTTCTCTGCTGTAAAATGCTCCTTGATGTCCTGGCTATAGTGCGTGCAGCATGGCTTAGGTCGGCACTTTTTTGGTGGAGGGGTCAGTGATTTGGGTGGAAGGTGTTGCGCTCGCGCGACGGTCGGGGCATGTGGGATGTGGAAGGAGGAGGAGGATGGGGGTCGAGTGTGGATTACCTGCCTGGATAGGCAAGGCCGAGTAGCGTGACGTAGGGTCGCTGGCGAGGAGGCGGCGGCGCTGCAAGCAAGGAGTGAAGGTTTCAACTTGGAAAGGAAGGCGGAAAAAGGGGAAATGTGGCTTTTGGTAAGGGGGGGAGGGGAGGTAGATATTTTCGCGGAAGCCGAAAATTTGGAATCGCTTCAGACAAAAAACTGGCGCGCAAAGTGTCATCAGACACGGTCCCTTATTCAAACACGGTCCGAAGATATTTTGTGCTACATCTCACATGGTTGGTTATAATAAACTGTGTGGGGTCTACTTGATTTGAATTACATAATGGGGTCACAGCGGCCATGGACGGTGTTTGAATTGCTAGACCTTTTATCTGCAGTGATCATAAAAGAATTGGAATTATTCAGGGTTCATTTGGACATTTTTATGCATTAAGTGAGTTTTCAATGTATTTATGTTCATAATTCAAATTTGAACTACATGCACATGCTCAAGTGCATATAAATTCATTAAAAAATCAAATCTTTGTCCTTGGGTGCATGCTTAGGTCCCATGCAAGAAATGGGAATGAATTTCAAACACAATGGCACCGTTGATTGCCGGCAAAACATTGAGATGCATGGTTTTTAAATTCTAATAAATCCAAAAATCGTCTGAAATTCATGAACCTTTGCATGCTATCATGGAGCGGCATCAACATGACGTGGTACAATTTTTTTCCCATTTGGGGCAGGTTTGGGTATATGATTCTCACAAACCGGAGCTTCTCACAACAAGCATGATGGTTTTCGGTAGGGAACATCCCACCTTTGGGGACGAAACGATATCCATTGCCTCTTATTGCTTTCAAGTTTTTTTTCTCGTGTCAACATAGAACAACAGGAGTGTTGTGTGAATTTTTGTGATTTTTCGGGGTTCGTTTGGACATTTTTATGCATTAACTGAGTTTTCAATGCATTTGTGTGCATAATTCAAATATGAACTACATGCGCATGCTCCCGTGCATATAAATTGGTTGAAAAATCACATCTTTGTCCTTGGGTGCATGCTTAGGTCCCATGCAAGAAATGGGAATGAATTTCAAACACCATGGCACCGTTGATTGCCGAAAAAACATTGAGATGCCTGATCTTTAAATTCTAGTAAATCCAAAACTCGTCTGAAATTCATGAAACTTGGCATGCTATCATGGAGCATCATCAACATGTCGTGGTACAAACTTTGTCCCACTTGGGGAAGGTTTGGGTATATGCTTCTCACAAACCGGAGCTTCTCACGACAAGCATGCTGGTTTTCGGTAGAGAATGTCCCACCTTTGGGGACGAAACGATATCCATTGCCTCGTATTGCTTTCAAGTTTTTTTCTCATGTCAACATAGAACAACAGGAGTGTTGTGTGAATTTTTGTGATTTTTCGGTGTTCGTTTCGACATTTTTATGCATTAACTGAGTTTTCAATGCATTTATGTTTATAATTCAAATTTGAACTACATGCCCATGCTCCAGTGCATATAAATTGGTTGAAAAATCTAATCTGTGTCCTTCGGTGCATGCTTAGGTCCCATGAAAAAAATGGGAATGAATTTCAAACACCAGGGCACCGTTGAGTGCCAGAAAAACATTGAGATGCCTGGTTTTTTAATTCTCGTAAATCCAAAACTCGTCTGCAATTCATGAAACTTGGCATGCTATCATGGACCGGCATCAACCTGCCGTGGTACAAATTTTGTCCCATTTGGGGCAGGTTTGGGTATATGCTTCTCACAAACTGGAGCTTCTCACAACAAGCATGATGGTTTTTGGTAGGGAACGTCCCACCTTTGGGGACGAAACGATATCCATTGCCTCTTATTACTTTCAAGTTTTTTCTCGAGTCAACATAGAACAACAGGAGTGTTGTGTGAATTTTTGTGATTTTTAGGGGTTCGTTTGGACATTTTTATGCATTAACTCAGTTTTCAATGCATTTATGTGCATAATTCAAATTTGAACTACATGCCCATGCTCCAGTGCATATAAATTGGTTGAAAAATCAAATATGTGTCCTTGGTGCATGCTTAGGTCCCATGCAAGAAATGGGAATGAATTTCAAACACCAGGGCACCGTTGATTGCAGGCAAAACATTGAGATGCCTGGTTTTTAAATTCTAGTAAATCCAAAACTCGTCTGAAATTCATGAAACTTGGCATGCTATCATGGAGCAGCATCAACATGCCGTGGTACAAATTTTGTCCCATTTGAGGCAGGTTTGGGTATATGCTTCTCACAAACCGGAGCTTCTCACAACAAGCATGATGGTGTTCGGTAGGGAACGTCCCACCTTTGGGGACCAAACGATATCCATTGCCTCTTATTGCTTTCAAGTTTTTTTCTCATGTCAATAGAACAACAAGAGTGTTGTGTGAATTTTTGTGATTTTTCGGGGTTCGTTTGGATATTTTTATGCATTAACTGAGTTTTCAATGCATTTATGTGCATAATTCAAATTTGAACTACATGTGCATGCTCCAGTGCATATAAATTGGTTGAAAATCAAATATGTGTCCTTGGGTGCATGCTTAGGTCCCATGCAAGAAATGGGAATGAATTTCAAACACCAGGGCATCGTTGATTGCCGGCAAAACATTGAGATGCCTGGTTTTTAAATTCTAGTAAATCCAAAAGTCGTGTGAAATTCATGAAACTTGGCATGCTATCATGGAAGGGCACCCGACATGCTGTGGTATTTTTTATGTCTGTTTTGAGAGAAGGCGCACTCGAATAATGACAGCCAACAAAGGCATTTTGAAAAAAATAGCTGCCACTTTAATATCTCAAACGTTTGTATAATTCAAACCGTGTGTATTCGGTTAACCATTCACGTGACGCCACGTGTCTTGTTTTTAATGGATATAGGAGGTGCCATGTTGACAGCTTCTTGATTGAACGGGAGGCATGAGAGCGCAGTACGGTGCGTAGGCTCACCGGGAAGCGTACAAGCTATTCAACGCAGGATCTGTGCATCTCTTCAACGCAAACGGTTCAGATTACGATATGCAAATTAAAGCCAGACTTCGGAGCTAAGCCAAGAGACACTGCAATTTGTCAAAATATGCAGCTAAAAATAAATATCACTATCTATTTTTTGCAACTAAAATTCAGTAATTAAGCATATATTTCACTCATACTAGAGATTAAGTAGTCGTTCTCACCGAAAGCGAGATAGCCTTGGACCGTCGCCCGCCTCGCTCCCACAGGTCTATATTAATGGTGCCGCCAAGCGACCGCACCCCCATCCTCGCCACACACACAATTCCTCTCTCTCCACCATCATCCTCGATGCTGCTCTGAGTCCTCAAAGCCGTCAGTGTACGAGGATGCCACCGAAGCGCCCCATCGGAAGGAGTGGCAACGTCGGGGCTGCTGAAGCATTGGAGTATGGCGTGAATATGGAGACAAAGGTTCCCATCCCCGCCGACGAGGTGGAGAACGAGGCTGCCAACAAGCGGAGGCGAGTCGAGAAAGAACCACAAGTGACTCCAGCAAGCCTAGACTTCATCAACAACCTCCCCGATGATATGTTGATAGTCATCATATCCCTCCTCCCAATCAGAAATCGGGCGAGGACAACTGCCATTTCCCGGCGGTGGAGCACCCTTTGGCTCCGCACCCCTGTCGTCCTCCTCCACGCCCACAAGCTCTGCCATGGCTGTCACCAAAGCTTGGATGCGTTCTCCCAGATCCTCGGCAATCACCATGGCCCAATCAAAGGCCCTATCACGGGCAAGTTCTGTTCCAATGGCAAGGAGCGAGGCAAGCTTGACGAGTGGTTCCGATCCTGCGCCATAAATCAGCTCAAGAAGCTAAGTTATAATGATGGGCATATGAGCTTGCTGCCAACGTCCGCGCCCCGCTTCGCGCCCACGCTGCGCCTCACCAAGTTTATGAACTGCCATCCCCCCTTAATGACGTGCCCGCTCTTTTTCTACCATGACTGAAGCACCTCGATCTCGTCATCATCCGCATCCCAAAGGATGACATGGAGCGCCTCCTCCATAGCTGTACTGCACTCGAGTTCTATTGTCTTCAGGCGATGAATTGGTCGAGTACCTTGCACATCACCTCCAGGCTTCTCTGCACTATTTATATGTCTTGCTGGTGCTGCAATGAGAGATCACAAAAGGTGGACCACAATATGGTCATCCAGGATACACCTTCACTTGAGAGATTACATGTAGTTGATCAACAAGGTCAAACAAGAATCAATGTCATTTCTGTGCCGAAATTGAAAGTGGTGGGCTACTCGTCTGTCAAATACTACAAGTTTCAGGTACATCAATCGCCTTATATACCTCTCCTTCTTGATATCAACGTTATTTCTAGTTTTGAAGATGTATGTTCTTCTGTCATCTAGCGAAGCTTCACCTAGACTCTGGGCACAGTGAAGGTCTTGGCACTAGAATATGTCGTCCCCAACCTGGAACAAGTTTTCAGTTGCCTAAGATGCTTTCCGTGCCTGAAGAAGCTGTATATCGAGGTGATGTTCCTTTCCTGTTAAATGTTAACCATAAGGGAGTTCAATTTTTTGCATCTTTTCCCAAGTTTACAATGACTATGTACTATGATTTCTGAAGGAATTTTGGAGGATTTTAGGACATACACCCCCACCCCATATTGGTTGCTTCATTCATATGGTTATAATCGTCCATAAGCATTTCTCCTTTGGATTCATCTGTACTAGTTCTTAGGGAACTTTTCATCCAATCCAACCTCTTGTGAAGAAGGCTACATGTTTCTAGATTGTAATCAAATTAATTCTCATGTTAATCATGACAGATCGAAGATGGCACGTTGGTGTATTTTACAAATCCTGCAAACCAAATGGGTGTGTAGCAGTGTTCAAAACTGCATGTAGGCACTAACACATTCTCTTCTTTTGTAGTGCATATTAGGCCTGGTGGAAGATGTTGATAACAACAATCACATCGAATGCCTAGACCTGCATCTCTCAAATATTACTTTGAACTCCTATCGAGGGACCCAACGGGAGATTACACTCGCCATGTTCTTTCTTGCCAGAGCAAAGGTGCTGAGGGTATTGAGGTTGAACACGCATTTAATTAGGAAATGTCAATGGTATGATTATCAGAGGCGGCTGGTACTGCGGAATGGAAGTGCCTCCAAAAATGCCAAACTTCGTATTGGAAGAGCATATGGCAAAGCAATTGGAAGTTATTGTGTCAAACCCATACATGACTTGTCAGCGGCTGATCCATTTTCCGAAATTACCCGGTTTGCAATGTTTGCATTTAGGAGTTGTAATCATTGAATTTGAACCTTACAATATTTATCGTATTTGTTATATTGAACCATTTCTATTCTCTTGTCTCAACGCAAACAGTTCATCTGGGTGAACCGCATGTCGTACATCGCAGACACCATGATCTGGCTGACTGTTTCATTTGTGTTGCCTAATCACAAACAGTTCATCCGAGTGAACTGTATGCTGCACATCGCACATACCTTGATGTCGCTGACCGTTTCTTTTGTGTGGCCTAATCACAAACAGTTCATCCGAGTGAACCGTATGATGTACATCACACACGCCTTCATTAGGTTGTCCGTTTCTTTTGTTCCACCTCATAGCAAATGGTTCATTGGACTGAACCGTATGACCTGGATCGCACACACAACTAAAATCTGAACCGTGTTTAATGCATCCTCCATTGCAAACGTTTTGCACCTTTTTGATGATTTTTTAGATCCCCGCTTGTGATTAATGCATCGCACACAGTTTCGTGAAAGGGTCTCTGATCATAGTATCATGTTAGCAGCATCCTGCAGTAGTGACGAAGGACTACATGCTAATATACAGGAGAAGTGATTGCCTAGGGATAAAAGGGTATTCAGACGCAGATTTTGCAGGGGACAAATATGATAGAAAATCTATGTCAGGATACGTATTCACCCTCGCTGGGGGAGCTATTTCGTGGAAAATCTCCAAACAGTCGATAGTTGCATCATCCACGATGTATGCAAAATTCATAGCATGCTTGAAGCCATGGGGTAGGCGATATGGCTAAAGAAATTTGTACCCAACTTGAAAGTGGTTGATTTTATTCACAAACCACTAAAGATGTACTGTGACAACTAGCCCGCAGTATTCTATGCTCACAACAACAAGTCGAGTAATGCTGCCAAAACAATAGAGATAAGGTATTATGTTGTGAAAGATAAAATACAGGATCAAACTATAAGTCTCAAGCATATAAGGACAGAGGATATGCTTGCGGATCCGCTAACGAAAGGCTTACCACCCAATGTGTTCAAGGAACACTTAGCCGGCATGGGTTTAAGGGAAAGCCTTATGATTCCTGGATAGGCCCAAAAGGAACATAATTTGTTTCTGAACAAAACATATGTTGTAGCAGTATGATTCTATCGGCAATTGAGCTATGACGATGAAACATGCTCTATGTACCAATATGTGATGAAACAAATAAACAAGAAAGTATAAGGTTAAAAGTAAAGTTGAGATCAAGGGGGAGAATGTTAGGTTGATCTCTCTCTCGTTCGAACCCAATGAGTCGAATGGGCCCCTTGCCTCGCGCCCTGATCGGGGGCGCCCAACCAAACCATGGTTGGTGGGCCCTTGTCGCCAGCGCAATATAAAGAGGTGGGGTGCCGGGGGAAGGATTACGAGGTTGACCGTGCACCACAACACCACCAACACACCAATCCGATCTAGGGTTTTGCGCTAGGCCGACAGGAAGCTCCGCCACCACCACCTCGCCCACACTCCGCCATCACCGTGCACCACAGCACCACGATGGCCTCTGGCTTGAGCTCGTCAGCCAAAGGAGAAGGTAGGACTGCCGGGATCCCTAACCCTAACCGATCCAATGATCTAACAAGTATTTCACATGACTATGATAGGACTATACAAGCCAAAATGAAGGAATACAAGTCTTCTATTTTCTTTCAAGATTGTCATTTGCAAATACATAAATTATTTTTGCCATGAGCAAATATGCAATGAAATTATAGCTGTTTTGAAATTCTGTGTTAATTTCATGTACTGTAGCCTAGTGAAACTTGTACTTTTCAACCTGTTACCATATGGTAGGTAGTAAACGGGAGAGCATTTGCAGCACGGAGGCGCGGGGCACTGAGTCCCTCGTGTGTGTTTTTTCTTATGCGTGATCCAACTACTTCGCCAATCGCGCACTAGTAGAAAACATGGCTTTGTTTGGGGCCTGGCCAGCCCATTAGTCCCGGTTCAGTCACGAACCGGGACCCATGGGGGGCATACATCCCGGTTCGTGCGCCCAGGGGGCCGGCCGGGCCTCGTGGGGCATTTGTCCCAGTTCATGTGGACCCATTTGTCCCGATTCAAGGCACGAACCGGGACCAATGGTCCTCGCACCTCGCCCACAGCCATTGGTCTCGGTTAGTGGATGGAACTAGGACAGAAGTGTGGCCTTTAGTCCTGGTTCCAGCCACAAACCGGGACCAATGAGGTGGCTATATATACCCCCTCGCCGGCAAGAAGAGCACTCCACACTGCTCTATTTTTTCTGGCCGGCGAGGGGAGAGCTTTGTGGTGATCTAGCTCACCTCCTATGCACATGAGGTGTTCGATGAAATGCCCGAGTCACACTAGTTAAGATTTCTCCTCTCAAATCTCCATTTTCCTCGAGATTTTCTAGGTTTAGCGGTCCGTCACGTCCCGTCCCCGTCTTCACCACCGTGGTGAGCCTCTTGTTCTTATCTTATTTCTGAAAGAAAAAATTATTACTTTAGATAGATACTTGTCTAATTTTCTTACTTTTATTTTTGCTTGTTATTATATAGTGTGATGGTTTTGGTATTCGCACCCGTCGGCCCTCGTCCTGGCTATGATTCGAATGTGGTATATATTATCTTTTATAACTATTTGGTTCATTTATTGTTTATGACAATTATGCTGACCAATGTGACATAGATTTTATTTATCTAGGAGGTATGTGAATCGGAAATTCCAACCGACTCTATTGTCGAGAGGTTAAATTTAGTTGAAGAAGAAAACAATTACTTGAAAGCAAAAATAAAAAAAATTGAGGAGGAGAAGATGATATTGGAGTTGCATGTTGCGGATGTCATTGATGATCACAAGATCAAGATGGATGCAATGTAGTTGAAGATTAGAAAGATTAGAAAATATTCCATTCATACCGAGGCTTGGTATCATTATGCCGTTGGATCAATTGTTACCTTGCTTGCGATTATGATCGCATTAGTTGTTGCATTGAAAGGTTTTACATAGTTTCAATGTGTGGTTTAATTAGATGATCTGGGGAGCTATATGTTGTTCAATGACAACTTTGTATATAATTTGGTTTTAATGTGATGATGAACTTCTATTAATTTGGTCACTTATCTATCCATGTGAATCTGTAATGGTTTTTGACACACATCATTATATATAATGCACGCAGATGAACCGACAATGGATGTACGGTGACATACACACCTCCGAGTACATTAAGGGCGTGCATAATTTTCTCGAAGTGGCTGAGGCAAACAAGAAAAATGGTTTTATGTGTTGTCCATGCCCTATATGTTGGAACGCGAAGTCTTACTCTGACCGGAAAATCCTTCACACCCACCTGCTTTATAAGGGTTTCATGCTACACTATAATGTTTCGACCAAGCACGGAGAAATAGGGGTTTAATGGAAGACAACGAAGAAGAAGAGGACAATGAAAACTATGTGCCCCCTGAATATGGTGATGCTGCAACAGGGGAAGCTGCTGAAGATCAAGAGGAACCAGACAATGTGCCCGATGATGATGATCTCTGCAGGGTAATTGTTGATGCAAGGAGACAGTGCGAAAGTCAAAAGGAGAAGCTGAAGTTTGATCGCATGTTAGAGGATCACAAAAAAGGATTGTACCCCAATTGCGAAGATGGCAACACAAAGCTCGGGACCGTACTGGAATTGCTGCAGTGGAAGGTAGAGAATGCTGTGCCTGACAAAGGATTTGAGAAGCTACTGAAAATATTGAAGAAGAAGCTTCCAAAGGATAACGAATTGCCTGACAGTAGATATGCAGCAAAGAAGGTTGCATGCCCTCTAGCACTACTAGGGAAAACCCTAGCAGTAGCGCTGGTTTTGTGCTCACTAGTAGCGCGGGTAGGCACGCTACTAATAAGGCGCTACAGCTATTGCTTAGCAGTAACGCATGCCCGCACGCGCTACTACTAGGACAAATAGCTGCAGCGTTTGTTCACTCCCACGCTACTGCTAATGTAACTACTGGCAGCGTGTTTTCTCTCCATCGCTACTAGTATTCTTTTTTAATTTTTTTATTTTTAGTGTATTTATGCGCCATCGTACAAATATTGGTACAATACCAGTTATGAGGTTTACATCATTATGTCCATAACAGTGTGTCAAATGAAGGTGGATTAGGTTCAAGTGGAGGCAATATGTGGTGCATGTCAAAAGTATATACTAATCCAAACTTGATCTAGTTTGGACTAGTAGTACTTTCGATGTGCACCACATGTTGCCTCCACTTGAATCTAATCCGCCAGCACAAGCTATTTAATCATCATCATAGTCATTACCACCAACAGTATTTATTTAATCACCACTAACACTAGCTAATAATAATCATCATAGTCATTACCACCAACACTAGCTATTTTATCATCATAGTAATAGCGTAGCACATAATCATCCTCAAACTCATTTCTAGCTAGCTAATCACTCCTGCTGCTCTCTCTTAGGTAAAATAACATAAAACATGTGTAGCTCTCCTCCTTGATCAAGTTGGAGCATGCAGATGAACCTGTCTCCTAATCGTGGGTAGCGCATCTGTTTGCTGCCCCCTAGTACTTCTCTGCACTTCTCCATCACACATTTGGTCCAGTCTTGCACTATTAAGCATCCGTCGCTAATCTTGAATGCACTAAAGTAATCTGTAGGATATCTTGGCCGTAAGCTAATAATACTCATGGTACCTTTAGTCTCGATCCCATAAGGCACAACATTCATCGGGAGTCCCTGCTAAAGAACATCGTATGGTAACATACTTAGAAATGAAGTTTAGCTTCAAAAATAATGTATGGAAAAGATGCACTGAGGACAAATAGTAAAAATCTTACCGTCCTTCCTAAATAGATGTGACCGTAGTTCATTACGAACACTATTGGTTGCACGTTTTCAGTACTAACATTTCTAAGTGCAGGAAGAAAATTTGTCTTGACAGTATCAAGATCCTCAAGCCATGAAACATAATGACTTAGCTCCTCGTAGTTTAGTTCATCCTCGAGACAGTAGTAGGTCCTGTATACCAAGCGCTGGACATGTTTGCTTGCACCGAAATAAGCTGACAATACAAATTAGTTGTCAACTATTTTTGAATAAACAATATCAAAGACATAAATATGGTTGAGAAACTTACATAATGGTATAACTGGAGGCGTCTGCACATCGACCCAGATGTCGGTATTACCTTCAATATCATCTTCCGGACGAATATCAAAGATGATAACCATATCAGGCTCAAATGCATAAGTCTTGCATAGTGCTCGCCATGTTTTGTAGTTGTCTGAATTGTATAATTTTGCGTCGAAAATATAACCATGCTCGGTCTTCAAGTAAACTTTCTTTTCCTCCATAGTATGACTGAAACATATCTTATCCAATACAAAAACTCTTGCATGGAAGGGGATACGCTAGTAGAATAGTAAAAAAAGACTTGTCATGCTTAATGTCATGCTTAAATTATAAGTTGAAGCAAATGAAGCAAATGCCATGCTTAATTACGAAAAATACTTGTCGTTGTGAGTTACTGTATCCACTTCGAAGTTCTCGTCCAGCTTGATGCTGAAGTGCCTATCATCATCTAGGAAGATTCCGTCGCACAGGCTGCCTCGTCTTTGTAGTATTTGAAAATACCGAAATCCTTTTCGTTGTCAGACATTTCCTATGTTCATAGTTAAAACATTAATTGAAAATCAATCGAAGACAACTACTAGGTTACTCAACACACAAATCCGGGGCACTCGATATTTCCTAGATATTCTGGCACAAGTCATGCCAAATTTCACGGAAAAATCCGGCATGACCTTTGCTAAAATAGGACATATCGAGCGCCCGAAATTTGCCGGAACGGAAATGAATCAACACTCTGGCAAAACATAGGCCACTCGGAGGTGTAACCTGCAAACATGACCGGCCACTTGGGCAAGCACATATCCTATTTGAGCAACACAAGATATACATTTCAAAATATCTTATAGGACTCAAATTAGTATGCATTCAATAAGCAAAAGTAAATCATCTCATGCGTCCGTACATCGTCGAATATTGTCACTAATACATCCCGAATAGTGTCATACATATAACATCACTAATACAACTAAAACCCTATCACACTACGGGTATCGGCGTGGGAGGTGGACACCCACAGAGAAGGAACCATCACGGGATCATAGCTCCAGTGAGATCCCTGGAGAACCTACCAGGTATTGGAGAACCTGTGCTACAACGCAAACAAGTAGCGACGGACGTGCGCGTCCTCCTCACTGACACGGTGACGCACCACCTCCGCGGGGTCCTCGAGCCTCTCGACCGTCACTGGCCCACGCGACCGCCACCAAAGAATGTTCGGGTCAACGACACGCTGGCTCCTCACCAACCTGCGCCCCCCGGTAGGTAGCGCCTCCCAGTACCACCCCGGCAGAGCCCAGTCCCGAACATGGCCCATCTGGTCAAGCAGGTGTTGTCCTCCGCCGACTCGACGACGAGGATGCGGGATAGGCATCGTCCACGTCGATGCGAGACAAATTGCTTTAACTAAAAAAATAGCAACAAATTCTTACTAACTAGTTCTATTGATTCAACTAGTTCTTATTAAAAGTAAACTTACTATAAATAAAAATAAACTAGTACCTAATTAGTACCTAGTTCTTACTAACTAATTAGTACCTAGGAACTACTGCCCTAATTACCATCTAATTTGATGAAGCTAGGGGTGGAAAGTGGTAGCGGATATTCCAATTATCCTACTATAAAGTGAAATAAGTGGTCAAATTTTACTCGTTTTATGATTCATCTTAGAAATTTGATTCGTTTCCACCCTTACATGAACCCTAACTAATTTGAGCCGCATCCGCATCCGATGCATTTCCACCCTTACATGAACCCTAACTAATTTGATGCAACTAAAATATAAAGAAACCCTAGGCAGAGGTAGGGGAGAGGGAGGAGCAGGCGTGCTCACCTCGGGTGCCTGCGATGAAGGAGGGGCAGGCTGCGTCGAGGTCGGGGTCAGGGCTCGGGCGTGCGGCGGATGGCGGCGTCAAGGTCGGGGTCGGGGGCGGCGTCCGGGGCGGCGTTGAGGTCGGGGCGGGGGCGGCATTGAATCTGGGGTCGGGGGCAGCGTAGAGGGTGTGCGGAGAGCACGCGGCGGCCGACGGGCGACAGCGGCGGCGAGAGTGGAGAGCTGGATTGGGGGGAAGTGGCCGTGGGGAAGGACGAACCCCGTGGTTACGTCAGAAGTAGCAGTAGCACGTTCCAGAAAGCGCGCTACTGCTACATTAGCTATAGCGCATTCTGGGATACACGCTAGTGCTACTCCTTTCTCTTTCCCCCCCTTTTCATTTAGTTTTCTTCACATTTTATTTTTTTCCTTTCACCTTATTCTATTTCTTTCATTTTCAATTACCTTTCTATTTGCTTTCCATTTAATTTTATATCCTTTAGAAGTAGCGAGTTTATATTAAAATGAGCTGCTACAAAGAAAGTAGCGGTAGCGCAGTTCGATATAGGTCGCTACTACTATGTGTAGCGTATCGGCTAAGCAGTGGTAATTTTAGAAGTAACGTTGTAATGCCCGGATAATTAGGCTATAGTAAAACTCTCCTGATGATGCCATGTCATCTATGTTACTGTTGCTAATTAAGTGGTAGTTCAAAAGACATTGCAAAATTCAAAAATGAATAAGTGACAAACACCCAAAGTTTTCAAATGTCAAAATAAAATTGTTCGGGGGGTGCCAAATATTGCATAGGTAATTATGGTGAAGTAAAAATATTTTTAGAAAATGCCTAATTACTTTAAAATGAAATAAAACAGAAAAGAAAATAAATAAAAAGAAAAAGTGAAATTGAAACAAAAGGAAACAAACCCCCTCCCTCTCTTGGACCAGACGGCCCAGCTAACCGAGCCGACCGGCCCAGCCGGCCCGGCCCGCCTTCCCCTGCCGCCTCCCTTCCCTGTTCCCCCGACCAGGGTCGGGACAGGGGCGCGTCCCCGCCGCACCCTCTCGTCGGCGAGAGGCGAGGATAAGGTCGCCACCCCTCGCCTCCTTGATCCCGCCTCCCACTCACCCCCACTCTCGCCTCGGTTCCTGTGGCTCTCCCACTCCCCTCCAGATCCACCCCGCTCTCCTCCTCTCCAATCGCATCCGAGCACCGCCATGGACCCGCCGCCATGAAACGCGTGGCCACAGCCACCACCTCACCTCGCCAGCGTGTCCGTCGTCTCCACCATCGTCTTCCTCGTCGACCGGTGGCCGCAGCTGGAGCTCGGAGGCGCTGCTGCGACGGTCCCCTTCTTCCACATCTCCGGTCACCGCCGTTCTTCACCAACTCCGGCGACGCCTTCTGCAGCTACTAAGCCACCAAAGGCCACCGTGCGTGCTGCTAGGTGAGCTGCCTCCCCCCTCTGCCCTCTAGCTCCCCTAGCTCACGCCCTAGCTAGCTTGTCGTCGTGGCCAGGCTCTGGTCGCTGCGGTGTACCGCGCCGTCGTGGCCACAGCCGCCGTCACGCTCACCCGAACTCACCGTTGTACTCCTGGGGTTCCTAGGAGCCCAACGCGCCTGCGCACGCTCCCTCCCGTGCCTCCTAACACCGTCCCCGTTGAGCGCCCGAACGCGCTGCCGCCTGTGCTCGTCACCGGCGTGCCTTCGGTGACCAAACGGTCACGGGCCAGCGCCCGTTGCGTTCGCCGCCTCGCATACGACTCGCCTGGCCTCTCCTTTCATTCGCAAACTTGATGCGTCGTCGTTTCCTCCCGCGCCCGACTCCGTCCTTCCGCCGATGAGCTCGTCGCGCTCGATTCCGGCCACCACTGCCCGCGTAACCACCACCAACCGTCGTGTCGTCGTCTTGCCGTTCTAACGCGCCCGGCCACGCTCGATTTGGTGCCCCATGGGCGAAATCCGACGCTCGCCGGTGTTCGGCCGCTGCGCGCGAGCTCGCCGGAGCTACTCCGGCGGCTCCGCTGAGCTGGCACCTCGGGGCCCCACCCTGGGTCACTGCCTGTGGGCCTGGGGCCACAACTGGCCACGTTGACCGAAGTCAACTACGCTCACGTGGCAGCTACTGCCACTGACATGCGGGCCCCATGCCATAAAAGAATAAAAACAAATATATAAACTACTAATTAACTAAATTAATTAATTAAAACCTAATCTCTCACTGACTACTAGGCCCCACCTGCTAATTAACCCATTTAGTTAGTTTTAGAACTCTGTTAATGCCCCTGACAATGACATGTGGGTCCCACTGGACCCACCTGTCTGGTTTGACTGGTCAACCGACCAGTTGACCTGCTGACATCACTCTGATGTCATGCCTGCATCATCATTCACTATTTTGGATAATGTTAGAATTAAATAACTAATTAAAATCAAAAAATGTAAATCTTTAGAAAATCATATCTTTTAATCCGTAACTCGGATTAAATTATTTTCAACATGAAAGTTGCTCAGAATGACGAGACGAATCCGGATACGCAGCCTGTTTGCCCACCATGCATCCCTAACCTATCAAACTCGCAACTTTCCCCCTCCGGCTCCTATGCCCGAAAACGCGAAACACCGAGGATACTTTCTCGGATGTTTCCCCCCTTCACCGGTAGCACCTCGTACCGCGTTAGGGAACACCTAGCATCACGCTTTGCCATGTGATGCATCGTCATGCATTTGTTTGCATTATATTTATTGTTTCTCCCCCCTCTTCTCTCGCTAGACACCAAGACCGACGGCGCTGCTACCTAGGACGACTACGGTGTTGATGACCCCTCTCTCTTGCCAGAGCAACCAGGCAAGCCCCCCCCTTGATCACCAGATATCGCCTACTCTACTCTCTATACTCCTTGCATTAGAGTAGTGTAGCATGTTACTGTTTTCCGTTAATCCTATCCTGATGCATAGCCTGTCCTTGCTACTACTGTTGTTACCTTTACCTGCAATCCTAATGCATAGTATATGATGCTAGTTTATCCTCAGTGGCCATACATTCTTGTCCGTCTGCCACGCTATACTATCGGGCCGTGATCACTCGGGAGTTGATCACGGGTTTATACATATACACAATATATGATACTTGTGGTGACTAAAGACGGGTCAGCTCGTAGGAGTACCCGCGAGTGATTCACGTATTGGGTCCGAAAGGACGTTTGTCCCAGCGGCCCTCTGAGTGGATCTTTGTGGCAAAGCGACAGGGCAGGTTGAGACCACCTAGGAGAGAGGTGGGCCTAGCCCTGGTCGGTGTTCGCGGTTATTTCAAAATAACACGTTTCACGAGATCTTGGTATTTGATCTGAGTCTGGATACTGGCCTATACGCACTAACCATCTACGCGGGGACAGTAATGGGCACTCGAGTCGTGGTATCAGCTGAAGCCTTCGTGACATCAGCGACTGAGCGGCGCACCCCGGGTTGGACTGGAATGCCTACTCTTGTATAAGGGAGGCTAGGTCTGCTCACCGGTCGCGTACGCAACGTGCAGGTGTGCAATGGGCGATGGGCCCAGACCCCTGCGCCATAGGATTTAGACCAGCGTGATGACCTCTCTGTTGTGCCTAGGTAAGGCTGCGATGTGTTGATCTTCTGAGGCTGGGCATGACGCAGGAAAGTGTGTCCGGCCAAATGGGATCGAGCGTGTTGGGTTATGTGGTGCACCCCTACAGGGAAGTTAATCTATTCGAATAGCCGTGATCTTTGGTAACAGGACAACTTGGAGTTGTACCTTGACCTTATGACAACTAGAACCGGATACTTAATAAAACACACCCTTCCAAGTGCCAGATACAACCGGTGATCGCTCTCTCACAGGGCGACGAGGGGAGGATCATCGGTTAGGATTATGCTGCACGATGCTACTTGGTGAACTTACCATCTACTCTCTTCTACATGCTGCAAGATGGAGGTGGCCAGAAGCGTAGTCTTCGATAGGACTAGCTATCCCCCTCTTATTCCGGCATTCTGCAGTTCAGTCCACATATGATACCATTATTCAATTTGATACCAATGCATACATTTGTAGTGTAGCTCCTTGCTTGCGAGTACTTTGGATGAGTACTCATGGTTGCCTTGCTCCCCCTTTTCCCCCTTTCTATACCCGATTGCTGCGACCAGACGGTGGAGTCCAGGAGCCAGACACCACCGTCGACGATGACTACTACTACTCGGGAGGTGCCTACTAATACTACGTGCAACCCGCTCACGACGACCAGCAGTAGTTTAGGAGGATCCCAGGCAGGAGGTCTGCGCCTCTTTTGATCTGTATCTCAGTTTGTGCTAGCCTTCTTAAGGCAAACTTGTTTAACTTATGTCTGTACTCAGATATTGTTGCTTCGGCTGACTCGTCTATGATGGAGCTCTTGTATTCGAGCCCTCGAGGCCCCTGGCTTGTAATATGATGCTTGTATGACTTATTTTATTTGTAGAGTTGTGTTGTGATATCTTCCCGCGAGTCCCTGATCTTTCGTACACATTTGCGTGTATGATTAATGTGCGGTCAAATGGGGGGCATCACAAGTTGGTATCAGAGCTTTCTTAAAGACATTACCTTCTCGGCGCTCAAAGACAAGTTGACTTCTCCCTAGTGCTTGCTCCACCTGATACTAAGAAGGACTTCGTCATTTACTACGACGGTTCCCGTCAAGGATTAGGCTGTGTCCTAATGCAAGAGCGCAGAGTGATTGCTTATGCCTCTCGTCAACTGCGCCCTCACGAAGAAAACTACCCAGTTCATGACCTCGAGCTTGCTGCTGTCATTCATGCACTCAAGCAGTGGCGACATTACCTTCTCGGTAATCATTGCGAAATCTTCACCGACAACCAAAGTCTGAAGTATATGTTTACTCAGCCAGATCTGAACCTCCATCAGCAGAGATGGATGGAGACTGTTGCAGACTTTGACGTGGGTATATCCTATACCCCCGGCAAGGCTAATGTAATGGCTGATGCCTTGAGCTGCAAGTCTTACTCCAATCACCTCCAGGTTCACAAAGTTCAGCCCTCGCTTGTCGAAGAATTTAGAAAGCTAAACTTTCATATTGTTCCTCCTGGAGCACTCGCCCCCCTCCCCTAGAGTTTCAGAAGATGAATCTTCGTGTTGTTACTAAGGGTTCTCTAAATACCCTCGTTGTCGTACCAGATCTCGTAGCTGGTATAAAGACTATTCAAGGTTATGACTCTGAAGTCCATAAGATTAAACGTCATCTAGTAGAAGGAAATCCCTCCTTCTTCTCTATCGCCGATGATGGCGCCTTGTACTTCAAAGGCCGCCTAGTTGTACGACGTTCGAGGAAAAACCTGGATCAGACTAAAGAGGTTATGAAAGAAGCTCATGATACACCTTTGTCTATTCATCCTGGTAGTACAAAGATGTACCAAGACATCCGCCAAAGATTCTGGTGGTCTAATATGAAGCAGGACATTGCTCGTTATGTTGCTGAGTGTGACGTTTGTCGCCGTATCAAAGCAGAGCATCAAAGGCCTGCTGGAACTCTGCAACCTATCTCTATTCCTAAATGGAAATGGGACCATGTTGAAATGGACTTCGTCACTGGATTTCCCAAATCGCAGAAAGGTAATGATGCTATTCTTGTAGTCATTGACCGGCTTTCTAAAGTTGCACATTTTCTGGCGGTCAAAGAGACAATCACTCCTAGTCAGCTTGCTACTCCCTACATGTCCAGAATTGTTTCACTTCACGGTATTCTAGTGGTTATCAGTTCAGACCGTGGCAGTTTATTCACTTCAAGATTTTGGGCAAGTTTCCAAGAAGCTATGGCAACTCATTGGTCGTTCAGTACGGCGTTTCATCCTCAGTCGCAAGGACAGGTTGAATGTGTCAACCAAGTTCTCGAAGACATGCTTCGAGCTTGTGTAATTTCATTCGGCAAGAAATGGGAGGAATCTCTTCCATATGCTGAGTTCTCTTATAATAATAGCTATCAAGCTAGTCTAAATATGTCCCCTTTCAAGTGCTATATGGACGAAAGTGTCGAACCCCTCTGAACTGGTCAGAAACTAGGGAACGTCCACTCTTTGGTCCGGATATTATCCAACAGGCCGAAGAGTAAGTCCGCATTATTCGCGAGAATCTCAAGACTGCTCAGTCACGTTAAAAGGGTAATTATGACCGTCATCATAAAGACATGGTCTATCAACCTGGCGAAAAGGCTTATCTTCGAGTTACCCCAATGAAGGGTGCACACTGCTTCGGGATCAAGGGAAAGCTAGCTCCCCGCTATATCGGTCCCTTCACTATTCTCGAGAGGCGTGGAAAAGTGGCATATCAA
Source organism: Triticum urartu (assembly GCF_003073215.2). Classification (NCBI taxonomy): domain Eukaryota; kingdom Viridiplantae; phylum Streptophyta; class Magnoliopsida; order Poales; family Poaceae; genus Triticum; species Triticum urartu. The sequence continues at coordinate 87,193,369 of NC_053024.1, forward strand.
CTAGAGCTTTCGTCGAACCTTTCCCAGGTTCACGATGTGTTCCACGTGTCACAACTCCGCCGTTGCTTCAAGGATCCAATCCAAGCAGTGGATCATGAAGTGCTCGAATTGCAATAGGACCTCTCCTATAAAGAGCATCCGGTCCGCATTCTCGCCCAACCTGAACGCCGCACACGTCAGAAGGTGATCAAGTTCCTCAAGGTCCAGTGGTCGAATCACTGTGAAGATGAAGCCACTTGGGAATGCGAGGATCGCCTGCGTGATGAATACCCCGCACTGTTTCCTTTTACCTCCTAAATCTCGGGACGAGATTTCTTGTAGTGGAGGAGATTTGTAACGCCCGGATAAGTAGGCTACGGTAAAACTCTCCTGATGATGCCATGTCATCTATGTTACTGTTGCTAATTAAGTGGTAGTTCAAAAAACATTGCAAAATTCAAAAATGAATTAGTGACAAACACCCAAAGTTTTCAAAGGTCAAAATAAAATTGTTCCGAGGGTGCCAAATATTGCATAGGTAATTATGGTGAAGTAAACACATTTTTAGAAAATGCCTAATTACTTTAAAATGAAATAAAACAGAAAAGAAAATAAATAAAAAGGAAAAGTGAAAATAAAACAAAAGGAAACGAACACCCCCTCTCTTGGACCAGATGGCCTAGCTAACCCAGCCGACCGGCCCAGCCGGCCCGGCCCGCCTTCCCCTGCCGCCTCCCTTCCCTGTTCCCCCGACCAGGGTCGGGACAGGGGCGCGCCCCCGCCGCACCCTCTCGTCGGCGACGAGGCGAGGATAAGGCCACCACACCCCGCCTCCTCGATCCCGCCTCCCACTCGCCCCCACTCTCGCCTCGGTTCCTGCGCCTCTCCCACTCCCCTCCAGATCCACCCCGCTCTCCTCCTCTCCCATCGCATCCGAGCGCCGCCATGGACCCGCCGCCGTGAAATGCGCAGCCACAGCCACCACCTCACCTCGCCAGCATGTCTGTCGTCTCCGCCATCGTCTTCCTCGTCGACCGGTGGCCGCAGCTGGAGCTCGGAGGCGCTGCTGCGACGATCCCCTTCTTCCACATCTCCGGTCGCCGCCGTTCTTCACCAACTTCGGCGACGCCTTCTGCAGCTTCTAAGCCACCAAAGGCCACCGTGCGTGCCGCTCTGTGAGCTGCCTCCCCCCTCTGCCCTCTAGCTCCCCTAGCTCATGCCCTAGCTAGCTTGTCGTCATGCCCAGGCTCTGGTTGCCGCGGTGTACCTCGCCGCCGTGGCCACAGCCGCCGACACGCTCGCCCGAACTCACCGTTGTACTCCTGGGGTTCCTAGGAGCCCAACGCGCTTGCGCAAGTTCCCTCCCGTGCCTCCTAACGCCGTCCCCGTTGAGCGCCCGAACGCGCTGCCGCCGGCACTCGTCGCCGGGGTGCCTCCGGTGACCAAATGGTCACGGGCCAGCGCTCGTTGCATTCTCCGCCTCGCGTACGACTCGCCTGGCCTCTCCTTTCATTCGCTAACATGATGTGTCGTCGTTTCCTCCCGCGCCCGACTCCGGCCTTCCGCCGATGAGCTCGTCGTGCTCGATTCCGGCCACCACTGCCCGCGTAACCACCACCAACCGTCGTGTCGTCGTCTTGCCGTTCTAACGCGCCCGGCCGCGCTCGATTTGGTGCCCCATGGGCGAAATCCAACGCTCGCCGGTGTTCGGCCGCTGCGCGCGAGCTCGCCGGAGCTACTCCGGCGGCTCCGCTGAGCTGGCACCCCGGGGCCCCACCCTGGGTCACTGCATGTGGGCCTTGGGGCCACAACTGGCCACGTTGGCCGAAGTCAACTACGCTGACGTGGCAGCTACTGCCACTGGCATGCGGGCCCCATGCCATAAAAAGAATAAAAACAAATAGATAAACTGCTAATTAACTAAATTAATTAATTAAAACCTAATCTCTCACTGACTACTAGGCCCCACCTGCTAATTAACCCATTTAGTTAGTTTTAAAACTCTGTTAATGCCCCTGACAATGACATGTGGGTCCCACTGGACCCACCTGTCTAGTTTGACTAGTCAACCGACCAGTTGACCTACTCACATCACTTTGATGTCATGCTTGCATCATCATTCACTGTTTTGGATAATGTTAGAATTAAATAACTAATTAAAATCAGAAAATGATTTAAATCTTTAGTAAATCATATATTTTAATCCGTAACTCGGATTAAATTATTTTCAACATGAAAGTTGCTCAGAACAACGAGACGAATCCGGATACGCAGCCCGTTCTCCCACCACGCATCCCTAACCTATCAAACTCACAACTTTCCCCCTCCGGCTCCTCTGCCCAAAAACGCGAAACACCGGGGATACTTTCCCAGATGTTTCCCCCCTTCACCGGTACCACCTCGTACCGCGTTAGGGCACACCTAGCATCACGCTTTGCCATGTCATGCATCGTCATGCATTTGTTTGAATTATATTTATTGTTTCTCCCCCTCTTCTCTCGCTAGACACCGAGACCGACGCCGCTGCTACCCAGTACGACTACGGTGTTGACGACCCCTCTCTCTTGCCGCAGCAACCAGGCAAGCCCCCCCCTTGATCACCAGATATCGCCTACTCTACTCTCTATACTCCTTGCATTAGAGTAGTGTAGCATGTTACTATTTTCCGTTAATCCTATCCTGATGCACAGCCTGTCCTTGCTACTACTGTTGTTACCTTTACCTGCAATCCTAATGCTTAGTATAGGATGCTAGTTTATCATCAGTGGCCATACATTCTTCCCCGTCTGCCATGCTATACTATCGGGCCGTGATCACTCGGGAGTTGATCACGGGTTTATACATATACATAATATATGATACTTGTGGTGACTGAAGACGGGTCGGCTCGTAGGAGTACCCGCGAGTGATTCACGGATTGGGTCCGAAAGGACGTTTGTCCCGACGGCCCTCTGAGTGGATCTTTGTGGCGAAGCGACAGGGCAGGTTGAGACCACCTAGGAGAGAGGTGGGCCTGGCCCTGGTCGGCGTTCGCGGTTATTTCAAAATAACATGTTTAACAAGATCTTGGTATTTGATCTGAGTCTGGCTACTGGCCTATACGCACTAACCATCTACACGGGGACAATTATGGGCACTCGACGTCGTGGTATCAGCCGAAGCCTTCGTGACGTCAGCGACTGAGCGGCGTGCGCCGGGTTGGACTGGAACGCCTACTCTTGTATAAGGGAGGCTAGGTCTGCTCACCGTCCGCGTACGCAACATGCAGGTGTGCAATGGGCGATGGGCCCAGACCCCTGCGCCATAGGATTTAGACCGGCGTGCTGACCTCTCTGTTGTGCCTAGGTAGGGTTGTGACGTGTTGATCTTCCGAGGCCGAGCATGACCCAGGAAAGTGTGTTAAGCCAAATGGGATCGAGCGTGTTGGGTTATGTGGTGCACCCCTACAGGAAAGTTAATCTATTCGAATAGCCGTGATCGTCGGTAACAGGACAACTTGGAGTTGTACCTTGACCTTATGACAACTAGAACCGGATACTTAATAAAACACACCCTTCCAAGTGCCAGATACAACCGGTGATCGCTCTCTCACAGGGCGACGAGGGGAGGATCATCGGTTAGGATTATGCTGCACGATGCTACTTGGTGAACTTACCATCTACTCTCTTCTACATGCTGCAAGATGGAGGTGGCTAGAAGCGTAGTCATCGATAGGACTAGCTATCCCCCTCTTATTCCGGCATTCTGCAGTTCAGTCCACATATGATACCCTTATTACATTTGATACCAATGCATACATTTGTAGTGTAGCTCCTTGCTTGCGAGTACTTTGCATGAGTACTCATGATTGCCTTGCTCACCCTTTTCCCCCTTTCTATACCCGATTGCTGCAACCAGACGTTGGAGTCCAGGAGCCAGACGCCACCGTCGACGACGACTACTACTACTCGGGAGGTGCCTACTACTACGTGCAGCCTGCTGACGATGACCAGGAGTAGTTTAGGAGGATCCCATGCAGGAGGCCTGCGCCTCTATCGATCTGTATCCCAGTTTGTGCTAGCCTTCTTAAGGCAAACTTGTTTAACTTATGTCTGTACTGAGATATTGTTGCTTCCGCTGACTCGTCTATGATCGAGCTCTTGTATTCGAGCCCTCGAGGCCCCTGGCTTGTAATATGAAGCTTGTATGACTTATTTTATTTGTAGAGTTGTGTTGTGATATCTTCCCGTGAGTCCCTGATCTTGATCGTACACATTTGCATGTATGATTAGTGTGCGGTCAAATCGGGGGCGTCACAAACGTGGGTAGAACAAGACGCGCTACTGCTAAAACTTTATCTGCAGCGCGGTTTGCACAGGCGCGCTACTGCTACTTAGCACCAGCGTGCTTCTTTGACCCGCGCTACTGCTAAAGTTCTGTGTATAAGGTTTTCCCTAGTAGTGTAGGATTGCAGGTGCTGAAGATACATGCATGCCCTAATGACTGCATCCTCTACCGCAATGCGTACGAGGATTTGAACGCATGCCCGGTATAAGATCAGACGAAATGACCCTGGTGATGTTGACGTTGAGCCCCCCAGGAAGAGGGTTCCCGCGAAGGTGATGTGGTATGCCCCTATAATACCACGGTTGAAACGTCTGTTCAGAAAAAAGAGCATGCCAAGTTGATGCGATGGCATAGAGAGGACCGTAAGAAAGACTGGAAGTTGAGAGCACCCGCTGATGAGTCGCAGTGGAGAAAAATCGAGAGAAATTACTGGGTTGAGTTTGCAGGTGACCCAAGGAACGCATGGGTTGGTTTAAGCGTGGATGGCATTAATCCTTTTGGGGAGCAAAGAAGCAATCACAGCACCTAGCCCATGACTCTATGTATGTATAACCTTCCTCCTTGGATGTGCATGAAGCGGAAGTTCATTATGATGTCAGGTCTCATCCAAGGCCCTAAGCAACCCAGCAACGACATTGATTTGTACCTAAGGCCATTAGTTGAAGAACTTTTACAGCGGTGGAATGGAACAGTGTACGTGTGTGGGATGAGCACAAACAGGAGGAGTTTAACCTGCACACGTTGCTGTTTGTAACCATCAACGATTGGCCCGCTCTCAGTAACCTTTCAGGACAGACAAACAAGGGATACCATGCATGCACGCACTGTTTAGCTGACACCAAAAGTATATACCTGCACAAATGCAGGAAGAATGTGTACCTGGGCCATTCTCGATTTCTTCTGACCAACCATCAATGTCGAAAGAAAGGCAAGCATTTCAAAGGCGAGGCAGATCACTGGAAGAAGACCTCCATGCGTAACAGTGATCACGTACTTGCTATGGTCAATGATTTACACGTAATCATTGGAAAGGGTCCTGGCAGACTATCTGTTCCGAATGACGCTGAGGGACGCGCACCCATGTGGAAGAAGAAATCTATATTTTGGGACCTGCCCTACTGGAAAGACCTAGAGGTCCGCTCTTCAATCGACGTGATGCACGTGACGAAGAACCTTTGCGTGAACCTGCTAGGCTTCTTGGGCATGTATGGGAAGAAAAAAGATACACGGGAGGCACGGGAGGACCTGCAACGTTTGCACAAAAATGACGGCATGCATCTAAAGAAATATGATGGTCCTGCTAGCTACGCTCTTACAAAAGAAGAGAAGGAATTCTTCTTTGAATGCCTGCTCAGTATGAAGGTCCCGTCTAGCTTCTCGTCGAATATAAAGGGAATGATAAATATGGCCGAGAAAAAGTTTCAGAACCTAAAGCCTCATGACTGCCACGTGATTATGATGCAACTGCTTCCGGTTGCATTGAGGGGGCTTCTACCGAAAAATGTCCGATTAGCCGTTGTGAAGCTATGTGCATTCCTCAATGCAATCTCTCAGAAGGCGATCGATCCAGAAATCATAGCAAGGCTAAGGAGTGATGTTGCGCAATGTCTTGTCACTTTCGAGCTGGTGTTCCCACCATCCTTCTTCAATATCATGACGCACGTCCTAGTTCATCTTGTCGACGAGATTGTCGTTCTAGGCCCCGTATTTGTACACAATATGTTACCCTTTGAGAGATTCATGGGAGTCCTAAAGAAATATGTCCATAACCGCGCTAGGACAAAAGGAAGCATCTCCATGGGCCATCAAATAGAGGATGTCATTGGGTTTTGTGTTGACTTCATTCTTGGCCTTAAGAAGATTGGTCTCCTTGATAACCCACAAGTATAGGGGATCGCAACAGTTTTCGAGGGTAAAGTATTCAACCCAAATTTATTGATTCGACACAAGGGGAGCCAAAGAATACTCTCAAGTATTAGCAGCTGAGTTGTCAATTCAACCACACCAGGAAACTTAGTATCTGCAGCAAAGTATTTAGTAGCAAAGTAATATGATAGTAGTGGTAATGGTAGCAAAAGGTAACAGTAGTAAAAGTAATGTTTTTGGTATTTTGTAGTGATGATAGCAATAACAACGGGAAAGTAAATAAGCGGAGAACTATATATGGAAAGCTCGTAGGCAATGGATCGGTGATGGAGAATTATGCCGGATGCGGTTCATCATGTAACAGTCATAACCTAGGGTGACACAGAACTAGCTCCAATTCATCAATTTAATGTAGGCATGTATTCCGAATATAGTCATGCGTGCTTATGGAAAAGAACTTGCATGACATCTTTTGTCCTACACTCCCGTGGCAGCGGGATCCTTAAGGAAACTAAGGGATATTTAGGCCTCCTTTTAATAGAGTACCGGAACAAAGTATTAACACATAGTCAATACATGAACTCCTCAAACTACGGTCATCACCGGTAAGTATCCCGATTGTTGTCACTTCGGGGTTAACGGATCATAACACATAATAGGTGACTATAGACTTGCAAGATAGGATCAAGAACACTCGTATACTGATGAAAACATAATAGGTTCAGATCTGAAATCATGGCACTCGGGCCCTAGTGAAAAGCATTAAGCATAGCAAAGTCATAGCAACATCAATCTCAAAACATAGTGGATACTAGGGATCAAACCCTAACAAAACTAACTCGATTACATGATAGATCCCATCCAACCCATCACCGTCCAACAAGCCTACGATGGAATTACACATGCACGGCGGTGAGCATCATGAAATTGGTGATGCAGGATGGTTGATGATGACGATTGCGACGGATTTCCCTCTCCGGAGCCCTGGACGGACTCCAGATCAGCCCTCCCGAGAGGTTTTAGGGCTTGGCGGCGGCTCCGTATCGTAAAACGCGATGAATCCTTCTCTCTGATTTTTTCTCCCCAAAACACAATATATAGAGTTGGAGTTGGAGTCGGAGAGGCACCAGGGGGCCCACGAGGTAGGGGGCGTGCCCCCACCCTTGTGGACAGGTGGTGGCCCCCTGGCCTTCATCTTTTGCAAGTATTTTTTATATTTTCCAAAAAGTTGCTCCGTGAAGTTTCAGGTCATTCCGAGAACGTTTGTTTCTGCACATAAATAACACCATGGTAATTCTGCTGAAAACAGCGTCAGTCCGGGTTAGTTCCATTCAAATCATGCAAGTTAGAGTCCAAAACAAGGGCAAAAGTGTTTGGAAAAGTAGATACGACGGAGACGTATCAACTCCCCCAAGCTTAAACCTTTGCTTGTCCTCAAGGAATTCAGTTGACAAACTGAAAGTGATAAAGAAAAAGTTTTACAAACTCTGTTTGCTCTTGTTGTTGTAAATATGTAAAGTCAGCATTCAAGTTTTCAGCAAAGATTATAACTAACCAGATTCGCAATTACGCTTAGGTCTCAAGTTTACTCATATCAATAGCATAATCAACAAGCGAGCAATAATAATAAATCTCGGATGACAACACTTTCTCAAAACAATCATAATATAATATAACAGGGTGGTATCTCGCTAGCCCTTTCTGAGACCGCAAAACATAAATGCAGATCACCTTTAAAGACCAAGGACTGAATAGACATTGTAATTCATGGTAAAAGGGATCCAGTCAAGTCATACTCAATGTAAATTAACAGTAATGAATGCAAATGACGACGGTGCTCTCCAACTGGTGCTTTTTAATAAGAGGATGATGACTCATCATAAAAGTAAATAGATAGGCCCTTCGCATAGGGAAGCAGGGTTTTGTAGAGGTGCCAGAGCTCAGTTTTGAAATAGAGGTGAATAATATTTTGAGCGGTATACTTTCATTGTCAACATAACAACCAAGAGATGGCGGTATCTTCCATGCTACACACATTATAGGCGGTTCCCAAACAGAATGGTAAAGTTTATACTCCCCCTTCCACCAACAAGCATCAATCCATGGCTTGCTCAAAACAACGAGTGCCTCCAACTAACAAGAGTCCCAGGGGGAGTTTTGTTTGCAATTATTTTGATTTAGTTTGCATAAAGCATGGGACTGGGCATCCCGGTGACCAGCCATTTATCTCGTGAGTGAGGAGCGGAGTCCACTCCTCTTGAGAATAACCCTCCTAACATGGAAGATACGGACAGCCCTAGTTGATACATGAGCTATTCGAGCATACAAAACAGGATATTTATTTGAAGGTTTGGAGTTTGGCACATACAAATTTACTTGGAACGGCAAGTAGATACCGTATATAGGTAGGTATGGTGGACTTATATGGAATAACTTTGGGGTTTAAGGGATTGGATGCACAAGTAGTATTCCCGCTTAGTACAGGTGAAGGCTAGGAAAAGACTGTGAAGCGACCAGCTAGAGAGCGACAACAGTCATGAACATGCATTAAAATTAATCAACACGGAATGCAAGCATGAGTAGGATATAATCCACCATGAACATAAATATCATGAAGGCTATCTTGATTTTGTTTCAACTACATGCGTGAACATGCGCCAAGTCAAGTCACTTAAATCATTCAGAGGAGGATACCAACCTATCATACCACATTAATAGCATGTTGGAATGCAAGGTAAACCATTATAACTCATAGCTAATCAAGCATGGCACAAGAAACTATGATCTCTAGTAGTCATTGCAAAGATGTTTATTCATAATAGGCTGAATCAGGAACGATGAACTAATCATATTTACAAAAACAAAAGAGGTCGAGTTCATACCAGTTTTTCTCATCTCAGTCAGTCCATCATATATCATCATAATTGCCTTTCACTTGCACGACCGAATGATGTGAATAATAATAATAGTGCGCGTGCATTGGACTAAGCTGGAATCTGCAAGCATTCAATAAACAGGAGAAGACAAGGAAATATGGGCTCTTTTGTCAGATCAACATTTATGCATATAAGAGCCACTTCGACAATTTAATCATGGTCTTCTCCTATCGACCCCCAAAGAAAAGAAAAGAAATAAAACTATTTACACGGGAGAGCTCCCAACAAGTAAAAGAAGAACAGGAAATCTTTTTGGGTTTTCTTTTTAATTACTACTACAAGCATGGAAAGTAAACTAATTAAAAGCTACAACTAATTTGTTGGTTTTTCTTAAGGTTTATCAAACACACAAGAAGAAAGCATAAAAAAGAAAATAAACTAGCATGGATGATACAATGAAAAAGTATGAGCACCGACATCTAGCAATGAGTGTGTGAACACGAATGTAATGTTGGTGGGAAATACGTACTCCCCCAAGCTTAGGCTTTTGGCCTAAGTTGGTCTATGGCCACGGCTGGCCTGGCGGATATCCATAATAGTAGTTGGGGTCGCACTGCGATGAAGAAATAGACTCAGATTTCTACTGGCTGGCAATCATCTCTGGATCCCACTGGTAATTAGACTGTCGTGAAGGATCAACTGTGGTTCCGGCTCTGGCTCCATAGCTGGTGTAGGGTTCCGGTAGGCTTGAATAGCCTTTAACGGAACAAGGTACTGGCCTACAGATAAATCAAACAAAGAAGGAGTAGGCAGGGTAATAGTCTCAGGATGATGTTTATCAAAGAACAATTTGTATTTAAGCTCTCCTTCCCTGTTCTTAACAATAAAATCATGTGCCACCATACTTTTATAATCTAAATAAACACGCGGCAGCACCTTTTCTTACTTCTCATAATGCCTAATAGGTGTGTTAAAATGCACAACTAGGCGTGAGGCATAGATGCCTCCAAAGATGGGGCCCTTGGTACGGTTCAGACTTAACCGTTTAGCAATAATGCCGCCCATACTAACAGAGTTATCACTGTATAAACCGTGGAGCAAAATAATAATATCAGGGACATTAAGGTTTCCACAGTTCCCGCGACCAATTAAACAACGACTAGCAAATAATGCAAAATAGCGTAAAACAGGAAAATGTATGCTAGTGATTCGTGCATCGGAAACATTCCTTGTTTCCCCTACAGTGATAGTGTCAATGAACCCATCCACATCCTCACGATGTGGTTCCTCTGTCTTGCCCTCTAAAGGGACTAAACAGACCCGACAAAAATCATAAAGTGACATGTCCTTATGCTCGTCATATAAATGAAACTCCACCGTAGGTGGTGAGCTCCTAGAATGGAAATGAAAGTTTTGCACAAAGATATTTGTGAGTAAGAGATACTGATCACATTGGTCGTGGAGGAAAGCGGTGAGGCCTGCATTCTTAGCCAATTCATAAAAATCTTCATAAATCTCGACTGCTCTCAAGAAATCATCGGAAGGCCATTCACACACCCGAACCTCCGCGGTGCGAGGCAGATTATACTTAGGCTTTGGTGCCTTTTCCTTCAAGCTTCGGCTCAATGAGCCCCTCAAAAGTCTCTTCATCATTTTCTGAAAAAATCTGAAATTTTTAGTAACTTCAAAAATAAAAGTAAACCAAACTCAATAATATTGATAGCAACTACTCCTACAAGCGCCTAGGGCCTATATCATGCATCAAAACTACTTTTGACCATATAAATTTGACATGCAGCTCAAGAACAGGGTCACCTAAGCAGCAAAAAATTGCAATGAATAAAGCACTATAACAAAAACTAATTGGACCAATGGAGGAGTCACATACCAAGGAACAATCTCCCCAAGCAGTTTTGTGAGAGGTGCTCTAAGCAAGGAGATTGAAAATGGCAGCAAGATGAGCTAGAACTCGTGCTTGAGCTGGATATTCATGTTTGTGGGAGGAAAAAGAAGTGTGTGAGTGAAGGAATAAGTGGAGGAGGGCCACCGTGGGCCCACGAGGCAGGGGGCGCGCCCTCCACCCTCGTGGGCAGGTGGTTGACCCCCCTGTTGTGTTCTTAGTGCCAAATATTCTCAAATATTCCAGAAAAAATCATATTTCAATTTCAGGGCATTTGGAGAACTTTTATTTTCGGGGTATTTTTATATTGCACGGATAATCAGATAACAGACAGAAAAATACTATTTTTATTTTATTTAATATAAATATCAGGAAGCAAAAGGAGGGTACAGCAGGTTGTGCCTTCTAGTTTCATCCATCTCATGATCATCAAAAGGAATCCACTAACAAGGTTGATCAAGTCTTGTTAGCGAACTTATTCCGAATAACATGGAATCGGATAAATTTCGAATAACACTATGTTACCTCAACAGGGATATGCACATCCCCAATAATAAGAATACCATATTTCTTCTTGAAAGTAGGTAGAGGAAATTCAAAACCTCCAAATATACGAGAATGTGCCAAAAGTGAAACTGAGAATTGGGAGGTTGTGCCCTCGACACAACACACACTTTAACAGTGGACGGTGCCACTGCATAACATGAAAATGACATTGACACACAATAGTGGTCAATCAATACAAACACCAGCCCTCAATATTCAAAAAGCTCCAAAAAATAACATTTACGGCCCAGTAATATCAAGAATGAACAACACAGTAAAATAGCTAACATTGCAACCAACAACGACACAATCCTAAAGGATCTACTGCGGATAAATACCCTTGGAAGCTAATCCTCTGGAAAGTACGGTAGTAGCATCCAAATGTGCAAATGTTGTGGCAGGGGCAGGGTCGGTCAAATCGTCTGCAGGTACATAAACTGCTTGAATCGAAGTTATAGATCCCTTTTTAGTAGAAGCAATTCTTTCTTGCAAAGAACCCATTTCTGTACTAAGAGTAGGTTGATAACCCACTGCGGAGGGCATTCTCCCTAATAAAGCGGATACCTCTGATCCTGCTTGAACAAAACGAAAGATATTATCGATAAATAAAAGCACGTCTTGCTTATTAACATCTCGGAAATATTCCGCCATAGTTAGGGCAGTTAAACCAACTCTCATACGAGCTCCCGGTGGTTCATTCATTTGGCCATAGACTAGAGCTACCTTTGATTCCTCAATATTTTTTTCATTAATTACTCCGGATTCCTTCATTTCCATATAAAGATCATTTCCTTCACGAGTCCGTTCCCCTACTCCACCGAATACGGATACGCCCCCATGAGCTTTAGCAATGTTATTGATTAATTCCATGATCAGTACTGTTTTACCTACTCCAGCCCCCCCAAATAGTCCTATTTTTCCTCCACGTCGATAAGGAGCTAAAAGATCGACGACCTTAATACCTGTTTCAAAGATGGATAATTTCGTATCTAACTCGATAAAGGCAGGCGCAGATCTATGAATAGGGAACGTTGCACTACTATCTACAGGACCCAAATTGTCAACAGGCTCCCCAAGAACGTTGAAAATTCGTCCGAGAGTAGCTCCACCGACCGGAACACTGAGAGGAGCTCCCGTGTCAATCACTTCCATTCCTCTCATCAACCCGTCCGTAGCACTCATAGCTACAGCTCTAACTCGATTATTTCCTAATAATTGTTGTACCTCACAAGTCACATTAATTTGCTTATCGGCAGTGTCTCTACTCTGGACTACCAAAGCGTTATAAATATAAGGTAACTTGCCTGGGGGAAAAGTGACATCCAGCACGGGTCCAATAATTTGATCGATACGACCTGTACTTTTTTCTTCAATTGTGGAAACCCCGGGAGGAGAAGTAGTAGGATTGGTTCTCATAATTATCACATAATTAAAAAAAAGGAATTTGTCGAAATTTTTCTTTTTTTATTGTTGAATAATGCCAAATCAAATCAAAAAAAATCCAAAAGTAAAAAGGAAATGAATTAGTTAATTCAATAAGAGAGAAAAGGGGACCAGGACTTGATTTCGTTGCCCAAGCGAATCCCATTCAATCGTTTACTCATGGAATGAGTCCATTGGAAAGTTCAATCAATCTTTTTTTTCATATACATTTTGCCTTTTGTGGAGGATCTGTGCCTACTCTACTTTCCTATCTAGGACTTCGATATACAAAATATATACTACTGTGAAGCATAGATTGCTGTCAACAAAGAATTTTATTAGTATTTAGTTAGGTATTTGCATTCAAAATAAGAAAAGAGAACTATTAAGAACTTGTAAAATAAGGATTAGGAATTAATTTGGGTTGCGCTATATCTATCAAAGAGTATACAATAATTATGGATTTGGTAAATCAAATCCATGGTTTAATAACGAACCGTGTTAACTTACCATAACAACAACTCAATTCCTATCGAATTCCTATATTGGAATTCCTATAGGATAGAACATACACAGGGTGTACGCATTATATATGAATGGAAACATATTCATTAACCTAAGCATGCCCTCAATTTTCTTTAATGAGTTGCTATTATATTAATTGAATATCCTTTTTGTTTTATGAGATTTTTGCTAAAGTTTCATTTACGCCTAATTAACATCGAGTAGACCCTGTTATTGTGAGAATTCTTAATTCAAGAGTTATAGGGAGGGACTTATGTCACCACAAACAGAAACTAAAGCAGGTGTTGGATTTCAAGCTGGTGTTAAAGATTATAAATTGACTTACTACACCCCAGAGTATGAAACTAAGGATACTGATATCTTGGCAGCATTCCGAGTAAGTCCTCAGCCTGGGGTTCCTCCCGAAGAAGCAGGGGCTGCAGTAGCTGCCGAATCTTCTACTGGTACATGGACAACTGTTTGGACTGATGGACTTACCAGTCTTGATCGTTACAAAGGACGATGCTATCGCATCGAGCCTGTTGCTGGGGAAGACAACCAATGGATCTGTTATGTAGCTTATCCATTAGACCTATTTGAAGAGGGTTCCGTTACTAACATGTTTACTTCCATTGTAGGTAACGTATTTGGTTTCAAAGCCCTACGTGCTCTACGTTTGGAGGATCTACGAATTCCCCCTACTTATTCAAAAACTTTCCAAGGCCCGCCTCATGGTATCCAAGTTGAAAGAGATAAGTTGAACAAGTACGGTCGTCCTTTATTGGGATGTACTATTAAACCAAAATTGGGATTATCCGCAAAAAATTATGGTAGAGCGTGTTATGAGTGTCTACGTGGTGGACTTGATTTTACCAAAGATGATGAAAACGTAAACTCACAACCATTTATGCGCTGGAGAGACCGTTTTGTCTTTTGTGCCGAAGCTATTTATAAATCACAGGCCGAAACCGGTGAAATCAAGGGGCATTACTTGAATGCGACTGCGGGTACATGTGAAGAAATGATTAAGAGAGCTGTATTTGCAAGAGAATTAGGGGTTCCTATTGTAATGCATGACTACTTAACTGGGGGATTCACCGCAAATACTACTTTGGCTCATTATTGCCGCGACAATGGCCTACTTCTTCACATTCACCGTGCAATGCATGCAGTTATTGATAGACAGAAAAATCATGGTATGCATTTCCGTGTATTAGCTAAAGCATTGCGTATGTCTGGGGGAGATCATATCCACTCCGGTACAGTAGTAGGTAAGTTAGAAGGGGAACGCGAAATGACTTTAGGTTTTGTTGATTTATTGCGCGATGATTTTATTGAAAAAGATCGTGCTCGCGGTATCTTTTTCACTCAGGACTGGGTATCCATGCCAGGTGTTATACCGGTAGCTTCAGGTGGTATTCATGTTTGGCATATGCCAGCTCTGACCGAAATCTTTGGGGACGATTCTGTATTACAATTTGGTGGAGGAACTTTAGGACATCCTTGGGGAAATGCACCTGGTGCAGCAGCTAATCGAGTGGCTTTAGAAGCCTGTGTACAAGCTCGTAACGAAGGGCGCGATCTTGCTCGCGAAGGTAATGAAATTATCCGAGCAGCTTGCAAATGGAGTCCTGAACTAGCCGCAGCTTGTGAAGTATGGAAGGCGATCAAATTCGAGTTCGAGCCGGTAGATACTATTGATTAACTAGATAAAACTAAAGATAAAGAAGGTATAAATAAAAAAGAAACAAAATAAAAAGAGAAAAAAATCAGTTATGAAATGCAGTAATTCTTCTTTATTCTTCTAATTGATTGCAATTAAACTCGGCTCAATCTTTTTTTTTGTAAAAAAGATTGAGCCGAATAAAAATAGATCATGATATGATCATGAGACTTGACAAATTGAGTTTCGTCTATTCTATATATCTAGAATATATATATTAAGGTATAATACAATAAAGAAATACAAATAAAATAATAAAATAATAAAATATAGTATTATCATATGATAATGATAATGGAATCAAATACGCAGTATTTACAGAAAAAAGTCTTCGTTTATTGGGAAAGAATCAATATACTTTTAATGTCGAATCGGGATTCACTAAGACAGAAATAAAGCATTGGGTCGAACTCTTCTTTGGTGTTAAGGTGGTAGCTGTGAATAGCCATCGACTACCTGGAAAAGGTAGAAGAATAGGACCTATTCTGGGCCATACAATGCATTACAGACGTATGATCATTACCCTTCAACCGGGTTATTCTATTCCACTTCTAGATAGAGAAAAAAACTAAAGGAGAATGAATGAAAAAAGACATAGTTTGGAAGTTAGACCTTTTTATAGGACTCTCTTTCAATTTCAAAAAAGAGGACGTTTGAAACTTTTAACAGGCGTAATCATGAGTCAACAAGTGACTCGAACTGTGTGTAAAAAAAAGCATTTTTTTTTCAAAATGCTAGAACTAGATAAGGAAGTTTTCTATAACCTTGAGAAAAAGGATAAAAAGGTAGTTTTTTTTAGTTTACGACTCCGATCAAGAGCGAGAAATCCTTGATTTGGGATTGGACATAGAACCTGGACCCATCGTAGAGACGTTTAGTTCAAAAGAAAGGATCGTATCCTGATGGTAAGAATTATACTTTCGTGGAAATACAGCGCTATAGACTGCAATGCGGTAGAGTAGACGTTTTGTTTCTAATTTTTCTGGACCAAACCTCCGCTCCGACCCAATGATACAATGAATTTTTTCTGTTCATATTCATAAATAAAAAAGATTCGGAATCGCAATGCTACTATATGCGTCCAGAGGAGTATTTGGAATAATATTCTTCTATAATCCATTATTGCGGGGGGTCTTACTAACAGGGCTTCGCTGCACGGGACCGGTCTTCGTCGAAAAGCTAACTCCACCCGGCATTTTCATACCCTTTCTTTGGGTGGTATATCGCCTTTTCAAGTCTAAGAGGGTAGTAGGGGATCTATAGTAGGTAAGATAATTTGCCCTTTGATTTTGATTGAATATACTATTTTTCCGCCTTTACCACGCATTATTGTATGCGCTTCTAGAGAAATATGTATGCAGGAAGTAAATTCTAACCGCTTTCTTTTGAATCCAATTTCAAATTAGATTAGAAAGATAGAAAGGCCATGAGGATGGGAAAATCAAAATAAAATCTTTTTAATTAGTTCTCCTTTTTTGGAATTTTCTTATTATCCTTTCATTTTTTTTACAGAATATTTTTCAAACTAAAAATAAAAAATACAATACAATAGTCAATATTCCTTATAATAGATATACTTAATTATATCATAAGAATCTTAAGATATTTTTCGACTAGATAGAAATAGTAAATTTGAATTGAGACACCTATTCCATGACGGATTTAAACTTACCTTCTATTTTCGTGCCTTTAGTAGGCTTAGTATTTCCGGCAATTGCAATGACTTCTTTATTTCTTTATGTGCAAAAAAATAAGATTGTCTAGTATTTTTTAGTGTAAGTAATATAATATGGTAGGGTATGTGGCTTTTTCTACACACACTTTCTACACACAAATGAAAAACGGTTATGGATGCGGATATAGGCTACGAGCATAAATGCATGAATATGCAGAGCCAGGTATAGCGAGTTTTATTTTATTTATTTTAATTGAATCAACGAATATTTTTTGAATAGAAAGTCAATGTATCTAACCTATTATTTCACAGGAGTACTAGTTGCTGAAGGCGATTTCAGAATCAAAAAAAGTAAAGTCAAAATTATTTAGCTTATTCTCTCAATTTCAATCGACCGCTGCTGGATTTAGTATATCTAATATGAATTGGCGATCAGAACACATATGGGTAGAACTTCTAAAAGGTTCTCGAAAAAGGGGTAATTTTTTCTGGGCCTGTATTCTTTTTCTAGGTTCACTAGGATTCTTATCGGTTGGGATTTCCAGTTATCTTGGTAAGAATATTATATCTATACTTCCATCTCAAGAAATTCTTTTTTTTCCGCAGGGGGTCGTGATGTCTTTCTACGGAATCACAGGCCTATTCATTAGCTCCTACTTGTGGTGTACTATTTTGTGGAATGTAGGTAGTGGTTATGACCGATTCGATAGAAAAGAGGGAATAGTGTGCATTTTTCGTTGGGGATTCCCTGGAATAAAACGTCGCGTCTTCCTTCGATTCCTTATGCGGGATATCCAATCAATTAGGATTCAGGTTAAAGAGGGTCTTTATCCTCGTCGTATTATTTATATGGAAATCCGGGGCCAGGGGATCATTCCCTTGACTCGTACTGATGATAAATTTTTTACTCCACGAGAAATTGAACAAAAAGCTGCCGAATTGGCCTATTTCTTGCGCGTACCAATTGAAGTATTTTGAGGTATCTTTTTTGAACTGAGATGAATGAAGAAAAGAAGAATTGGAAGAAGAAAAGTTTTCTCAACACAGGGAGGAAGTCCCTTCTAAATTGGATTTGTTATTGTAAGGGGATTTTTAAGTATTTATCTAAAGGAAGGAACAAACGAGGATAAGAGAAATTTGCTTTTAATTTTTTTTATCCAAGTTAGATATATCGCATACTATTCTTCCTTTTTCATCCGAAAGGGCTTTTTTTATTCTATTTCACTATTTCATTCCATCTAGATCTAAGAAAGAACCCAATGCACTGAAATTCCACTAATAACTAATATACAAAAAAGAAGAATAGATACAGGGTATCAAACCTATAGAGTTTTTGCTTCAAAGAAATAGAAATATCATGAAATAGAAATATCATCATATAGAGTCAGGGAATGGAATAGAGTCAGCGAATGAAGCATATTCATTAACAACTCCATTTACAGATCAAAAATGAAAAAAAAGTAAGCATTGCCTTCTTTACTATATCTTATATTTATCGTACTTTTGCCTTGGGGGGTCTCTTCCTCATTTAACAAATGTCTGGAACTTTGGATTAAGAATTGGTGGAATACCAGGCAATCCGAAACTCTCTTAACTGATATTCAAGAGAAAAGGATTCTAGAAAGATTCATAGAATTAGAAGAACTTTCTCTCTTGGACGAGATGATAAAAGGGAAACTAAAGACACATGTACAAAAACCTCCTACAGGAATACACAAGGAAATAATACAATGGGTCAAAATAAATAATGAGGATCATCTCCATACCATTTTGCATTTCTCGACAAATATAATCTGTTTGGCTATTCTAAGTGGTTCTTTTTTTCTGGGTAAAGAGGAACTTGTCATTTTGAATTCTTGGGTTCAGGAATTTCTTCTATAATTTAAATGACTCAATAAAAGCTTTTTTTATTCTTTTAGTTACTGATTTTTTTGTTGGATTTCACTCCACCCGTGGTTGGGAACTAGTAATTCGTTGGGTCTACAACGATTTTGGATGGGCTCCTAACGAGCTTATTTTCACTATTTTTGTTTGTAGTTTTCCAGTAATTCTAGATACATGTTTGAAATTTTGGGTCTTTTTTTGTTTAAATCGTCTATCTCCTTCGCTTGTAGTCATTTATCATTCAATTAGTGAAGCATAAATTCATTTGATCTCCCGATATTAATATTAATCAAATTAGCAAGCATCTTTTTTTAGAAAGAAAGCCCTTTTCCATTTTAGCAAAATTCTTTCTATTTCTACCTACTTTAAGGTATTCATCATTGCAGTACAACTGTTGCAGTAGAATGACAACAGATTCGTGTATAGGGAACTAGATTAGCTTAGCTACCTATCTAATTTATTGTAGAAATTCTGGGATCTGCGATTGGACATGGAAAATAGAAATACTTTTTCTTGGGTAAAGGAACAGATAACTCGATCGATTTCTGTATCGATCATGATATACGTAATAACTCGGACATCTATTTCAAATGCATATCCCATTTTTGCGCAGCAGGGTTATGAAAACCCACGAGAAGCAACTGGACGAATTGTATGTGCCAATTGCCATTTAGCTAGCAAGCCCGTCGATATTGAAGTTCCCCAAGCTGTGCTTCTCCCGATACTGTATTTGAAGCAGTTCTTCGAATTCCTTATGATATGCAATTGAAACAAGTTCTTGCTAATGGAAAAAAGGGAGGGTTGAATGTAGTGCTGTTCTTATTTTGCCCGAGGGATTCGAATTAGCGCCGCCCATCGTATTTCCCCTGAGTTAAAAGAAAAGATAGGAAATCTTGCTTTTCAGAGTTATCGTCCCGATAAAAAAAACATTCTTGTGATAGGCCCTGTTCCCGGTAAGAAATATAGTGAAATTGTCTTTCCCATTCTTTCCCCTGATCCTGCTACGAAGAAAGATGCTCATTTCTTAAAATATCCCATATATGTAGGGGGAAACCGAGGAAGAGGACAGATCTATCCTGATGGTAGCAAGAGTAACAATACAGTCTATAATGCTACGTCAACAGGTATAGTAAGAAAAATACTACGTAAAGAAAAGGGGGGGTATGAAATATCCATAGTTGATGCATTGGATGGACGCCAAGTGATTGATATTATACCTCCCGGACCAGAACTTCTTGTTTCAGAGGGGGAATCCATCAAGCTTGATCAACCATTAACAAGCAATCCTAATGTGGGAGGTTTTGGTCAGGGGGACGCAGAAATCGTGCTTCAGGATCCATTACGTGTCCAAGGCCTTTTGTTCTTCTTCGCATCCGTTATTTTGGCACAAGTTTTTTTGGTTCTCAAAAAGAAACAGTTTGAAAAGGTTCAATTGTACGAAATGAATTTCTAGGTCCCGGGATTTCTTACCATCAAGTTGGTAAAAAGCCTCGATTTATTGGCAATTGCTAGAATTATCTATGATCTATTTTGGAAATCCTTTTTTTGTTTAGACTGCTTTTTGTTTATGAGATGTCTGGAATTCCTTATTTATATCCCATGCAAAAGAAGAGAATCCAAGGCAAAGGCGAGAACAATCAAATTAAAATTTCTTCTTTTTCGGAGGGATTGCAGGTCTTCTTAATCGTCTATTCGGCACAAGAAAAAGCCTTTTTCTTGTGCCGATTCTTCTTGTATCAAAATAAGAATCCTTTTTCTTCCTAATTCGTCAAAGATTACTATTTCTTCTTTATTCGGGTCTGTCTCTTGGACCTCTTTTTCTTTTGCTTAGGTTTAGCCGAGGTAGTGGACAAACAGAGGGGAAGAAAATATGGCGGGGGAAAAATTTCTTGTGATTGTGAGCAAATTGCTTGGCTTGTTTAATTAAGTTCAACTTCAAATTTACAGAAATTTTGCAAAAAAAAAGTAAACTCTTCCATTGAAGGTTTTTTTATTTTTAGGCTAGTTGAATAGTTTTGATTAAGGTTTTATTAGTTTATTACTCGAAACTAAATCAAGGATTTTCAGGATACTTCCTTCGTGGAATAAGATATTGGATCCTCGAGTGATCTCTTTTTCTTGTTGCTTCATAAGAGTGAATCGAATAGATTCAATTCGCGTTATAAGAGTAAAATAAAAATTCCGCGGGTCCTTTCCGCTCTAATCAGATAAAGGGGGGTAAGGACCCGCTAAGCTCCTACTTTTTCATGTTTACAATCTGGTCCCTCCGATTACTATAGAGATGAACCCAATCCAGAATATGAACCATAAAAGAAAACACCTACTAAACCAATCACAGCAATACCAGCTACAGTACCTATCAGCCAAAGAGGAATTCTTCCAGTAGTATCGGCCATTTCCCCTACTTTCCTCCACATTTTATCAATTGGTCATGCTAGAGACAAAAACAGTCATGGGTAGTTATAAGGATGGTATCCTTCCAAATGGGATAAGAGAATTCTTATTAGTCTCTTTCTTTCTCTCAATTGAAGAAGTAATTGGAAAATAAAACAGCAAGTACAAAAATGAGTAATAAACCCCAGTATAGACTGGTACGATTCAATTCAACATTTTGTTCATTCGGGTTTGATTGTGTCATAGTTCTATAGTTGGAATTTGTTTTATCGTTGGATGAACTGCATTGCTGATATTGATCCCAAGAAAAAAACAGTAGGTACAGCTAGTCCGTGAATAGCCAGCCATCGCACTGTAAAAATAGGATAGGTTCGATCTATGGTCATTGAGGGCCTCCTAAAAGGATCTACTAAATTCATCGAGTTGTTCTAAAGAATCAAAACGGTCGGTTATTAACGGAATTCCTTGTCGGCTTTCCGTGAAATACTCGTTTGGCCTAGGACTTCCAAACACGTCATAAGCTAAACCCGTACTGACAAATAACCAACCCGCAATGAATAGGGAAGGTATAGTAATGCTATGAATAACCCAGTATCGAATACTGGTAATAATATCAGCAAAAGAACGTTCTCCCGTGCTTCCAGACATGCTGAACTCCCAAAATTTTTGTACATTCAAAAAAGGAATTGATTCCGTAAAAGATGGGATCGACCAGTAAATAGAAAATTACTGATATTTCATCCTTGTGAGATTGTCAATTTTGTACCAAAGGTGTATTTTGAGTATACCGAATTAGTATAGCTATCCTTCCTATGGCACAGCAATCTGGTTTTGCCTGGTTCCGAAACATAATTACTTTTTTATTTTTTTTTGTCTATAGGTAAGCTATATGTTATTCAAGGCATCAATAGAAACCCCATTTTTGTAGGTTCTACTTACTTTTCATTGGCTTCGGAATAATAGAGTAATTCGGAATAGCAGCCAAAATCTTGGGAAAATCTAAGTTAATGATCAATAGGTTTGGATAAATAATTTAGGAAGGATATTCTCATACTGACACAATACAAGGACAAGTATATGTGAAATCTATCCTTTCATAATTCGTAATTCATCCTTGTATTGTTTGTTGGATTAGGTCTAACTTTCTTGACCAAACTGCGAGCGCGGAACTTTACGAGATGAAATAGGGAAAGACAGAAGATAGAATAGAACTTAAAAGGATAATTGAAGTGACTCGTCTTCGAATCTACTTTGGTTGGAGTTCGAAAAAGGAATAAAAATAAAGTAAATTCAAGGAAGAGCTTTCTTTTTTTTAACAGCCCCTTGGCAGGTCATGGAATGCTTTTGTTCTCCTCTTATTCCATATGGAATACAATCAGTTAAAATAAGAAGGAATAGGGGAATATTCGATCGTTCACTCCAAAAAGAGGGTCCTATTGAAAAAGAAATTATCCAAAATAGAAAGAAGTTTTTTTTTCAAATTCAATTGTTTATTTATCTCTTATTCAAAAATTTCCCTGAAAATTGAATTTCATTTTTTCATTCAATGGGGTTAGATGATCTAGTTCTTAATATTATTACTTTACTCAATTGACAAATTCCACAACAAATCTCTTGATTCGGAATTAGGGACTCATGTATCATCTGATGAATCCACTTTCTTTTACACTTTTGTATCTTACTCTATCTTGTTTTTTAGTATTATCTAAAATAACTGATGAATTATGAATTTTCCATAACTTAGGTAAATGCTTTACCAACATATGTAGTGTAGTAAAAAAAAGGAATTTAACTCTTTCATGCTTACTTTAACTAGTTATTTTGGTTTTCTACTGGCTGCTTTAACTATAACCCCAGCTCTATTTATTGGCTTGAACAAGATACGCCTTATTTGAATTGACTGAATAATTATAATTCAGAAAAGAAAAATCTTTCTTTGGGATTCCTGGCATTCTACGACTCTTTTCCAGACTAATTAGGAATTCTTTTCTTGGTCATTGAGATTCGTGGATAATTTAGAGTACTATTTAGGGATAGATCGTACCTCTTTTTTTATCCCCTCGAACAAATAGAAATGATTGAAGTTTTTCTATTTGGAATCGTCTTAGGCCTAATTCCTATTACTTTAGCGGGATTATTCGTGACTGCGTATTTGCAATACAGGCGTGGGGATCAGTTGGATCTTTGATTGAGTCATTTTTTTTTGATTGACCTCCTCCAGACCAGAGAGGAGGTCAAATTGAAATTGGAGTTACAATTCAATTTTGTTAAGTTATTTTACTCTGCTTCGACATAAAATAGATGGAATCACGCTCTGTAGGATTTGAACCTACGACATCGGGTTTTGGAGACCCGCGTTCTACCGAACTGAACTAAGAGCGCTTTCATTCATTCAAAAAGAAAATCTTTTTCTATTCCTAATGTATCTCACGTACGTAAAGTCTCCACAAATTCAAGTTATACCCACTTTACTTTAATTGATCTCGTCGCTACTGCCTATAAAGAAGAAAGAAGTAATAGGTAGGGATGACAGGATTTGAACCTGTGACATTTTGTACCCAAAACAAACGCGCTACCAAGCTGCGCTACATCCCTTTTCCAAATTAAATTGTTGTACAATGCCATTGTACACAATTCCTGTCTTCTTTTCCACATCATAATTTTCTTCTTCTTTCTTTCTCTATCTATATATAGAACCCTCGTGTCATTTCTTCTTTTTGGTCTCATATAATTAAGGAATTATATACATATAAAATCCAATATAATTTCTCCTATAAAAGAAGGATTTACTTTTCCTTGGTAATAACGGGATCTACCTTTTCCATTAATACTTGTGGTTATATAATGGGCATTAATCCGATGTTAAGCTACAATCATAAAGTTGAAAGTACCAGAGATTCCTAAAGGCATACCATAAGAAAAGCTTCCTTGACCAATAGGGTAAATCAAGAAAACAGCAGTAGCAGCTGCAACAGGAGCTGAATATGCAACAGCAATCCAAGGACGCATACCCAGACGGAAACTAAGTTCCCACTCACGACCCATATAACAAGCTACACCAAGTAAGAAGTGTAGAACAATTAGCTCATAAGGACCACCATTGTATAACCACTCATCAACAGATGCAGCTTCCCAAATTGGGTAAAAGTGCAATCCGATCGCCGCAGAAGTAGGGATAATAGCACCAGAGATAATATTGTTTCCATAAAGTAAAGAACCAGAAACAGGCTCACGAATACCATCAATATCTACTGGAGGGGCAGCGATGAAGGCGATAATAAATACAGAAGTTGCGGTCAATAAGGTAGGGATCATCAAAACACCGAACCATCCGATGTAAAGACGATTTTCAGTGCTAGTTATCCAGTTGCAGAAGCGACCCCACAGGCTTGTACTTTCGCGTCTCTCTAAAATTGCAGTCATGGTAAGATCTTGGTTTATTCAAATTGCAAGGACTCCCAAGCACACGTATTAACTAGAATATAGATAATAGAAGGCTTGTTATTTAACAGTATAACATAGACTATATACCAATGTCAACCAAGTCAGCCCAAAGATTAGCTATCCATATAACTAAATTAACCAAACCAATAATTTTGTATTTGTAAATGAAGTGAGTCAAAGTGAAAAACTTTGATGGGTCTTTTCTATATGGGTTGCCCGGGACTCGAACCCGGAACTAGTCGGATGGAGTAGATAATTCTTCCTTGTTACAATAGAGAAAAATCCCTCCCCAAATCGTGCTTGCATTTTTCATTGCACACGACTTTCCCTATGTAGAAATAGCCAATTTCTATTCCAAAGAGGAAGTTCTACTAATTTTTTTAATTAGTAAGTTGATTCACCTACTCTTTATTATAATAAAAAGAACATTTCAGAATGAAAAATAGAATAGTTTTTTCTTGATCATTTATCAACCCTTTCCTGTTTCTTAATTTCGTCTAATGATTAATTAAGAGGGTTGACCAGGTCATTGATACGTATAATATCCAAATACCAAATACGCTCAGTGTGTGATCCACAGAAAGAAAAAAGAGTTGTTTTGGTGAACATCAAAGAAAAAACTTGCTCTTCTTCCATAAAAAATTCTTCTAAAAATGCCGAACCCAATCGTTGCATAAAAGTTCGTACCGTGCTTTTATGTTTACGAGCTAAAGTTCTAGCACATGGAAGTCGAAGTATATACTTTAGTCGATACAAAGTCTGTTTTTTCGAAGATCCACTATGATAATGAAAAAGATTTCTACATATCCGACCAAATCGATCAAGAATATCCCAATCTGATAAATCTGTCCAAATGGGTTTACTAATAGGATGCCCCGATCCAGTACAAAATTGAGCTTTTGATAAGTATCCTATGAGGAGAGTAGCGGGGACTATGGTATCGAATTTTTTTCATTCGAGTATCTATTAGAAATGAATTCTCCAGCATTTGATTCCTTACTAACAAAGAACTTTTTTGTACACTTGAAAGGTACCCCATAAAATCAAAGCAAGAGTTTGCTAATTGGTTTATATGGATTCTTCGCGGCTGAGTCCAAAAACAGAAATAATATTGCCAGAAATTGATAAGGTAGCATTTCCATTTCTTCTTCTTCAAAAAAAGTGCCTTTTGATGCAAGAATTGCCTTTCCTTGATATCGAACATAATGCATAAGAGGATCCATAAAGAACCATAGGGTTTTCCGAGAAAAACCAGGGTACATTATCCCAAAATGTTCCATCTTCCTAGAAAAGTGGATTCGTTCCAGAAAAGTTCCAGAAGATGCTAATGGTAAGCAAGAAGATTGTTTACGAAGAAACAACAAAAAAAAAATTCATACTCTGATACATAAGAGTTATATAAGAATTGAAATAGTCTTTTATTTTCTTTTAGTTTCGGAGTCTACATGGATTCTTCTGTATAATTTAGATTTTTCTATTCCTATTCTATTTACATATGGGAGCTCCAACACTTAGAGAAGCACTGGCCCGGGGGGGGAGGGAGTTAAAATAAATATGACCCTTGAGTCCGCGAAACCCAAGGGAAAAGGCTAGGGGGCGAATGGTAAAACCAATGTTGGGCATTGCTGGAAGAGTTTTATTCAAGGCGAACTGTCAAGGGGTTCCCATTATAAACCAACTGTGTAAGGAGCGCAAAATCAAGGAACATAACACCAGTATGATGGAAACTAGGGCGGCAAGAGTGGAACAAAACACCAGGCATAAGACCGAGCCTTCCACCCTTTACCAAGTATATAGGTGCATTAAAATAGATAAGATATATATAATGATATCCTAACAAAGAACATGTTCCAACAAGGAACAAACTCCAATCTTCACCTGCAACTAGAAACGCTATAAGAGGGGCTGAGCAAAGCGGTAACATAGCCAAACAACGGTTTGCGAGGACAAGGTGGGTTAGAGGTTTGACATGGCAATATGGGAGGCATGATAAGCAAGTAGTAGGTATCGTAGCATAGGCATAGCAAAAGGGCGAGCATCTAGCAAGCAAAGATAGAAGTGATTTCGAGGGTATGGTCATCTTGCCTACAAAGTCTCTGAGTTGACGTTAGCTTGATCCTCGTAAGCATACTCAATGGGCTCCTCGATCACGTACTCGTCTCCCGGCTCTACCCAAAGCAAGAACAACAAGCAAAGGGAGACACAATCAACCACGTGCAATGCACAAACAACATGATACAAAACATGGCATGATATGCGGGACGTGATATGCGATGCATATGCATGTTTTGGAAATGAAAGATTGAACCTGGCCTCAACTTGGAAAACCAAGAGTGCCACTTGAAGGAGGAGTTGATTTCGGTCGAAATCGATATAAAGATCACCGGAATCGGATGCACGGTTTGCAAATGGCAAGCAAAACAAATATGGCACCGATCTGCGATTAACAGCACAAGGCCATCTAAATGCATCAAGAACAACAAGCTACAGCACTCTAACATAGCAACAAAATACATGGCAGGGATCCACTCAAGATGCTTGACAAAAGATGAACACTGAGCTACGGCTAATTCACTCAATAGCAGCTTCGAACAAGCATGGCAAAAGTGCAAAAGATATCAGGTTACAGACTTAGAGAAAATAACAACATGCCAGGAATTTAACATCCGGAAGCAATGTTTAGAGAGCATGATAACAACATGCTACAGGAACATATCATGGCAAAGCAAAAAGCATGGCATGAAGCTACTCAAAGCATACAACAAAAGTCCCTTACTGACCATAAGCCAAAAGAGATCAGAAAATACAATGGCATCCATGTGAACATAGCAAGTAGACATGGCATAGAAGCTAAACATGGGAAGAACAACATCATAGCATGCACGGATCAACTACAACAACCTCGGCAAAAATGCTTAACATGTAAACATTCTGCCAGGAACATTTTATAGCAAAAGTAGAGCTCGATTGACTCAAGCTAGGGTGCTCCATAAATGCAAACAAAGACATAGCTGGATAGAGCAACACAATATCTACAAAACATCCTTACTGATCATGCTCAAAAGAGGCATAGATCATTCAGTAGCAACATGAACACATGGCATAAAAATATAGACAGAACAAAGACTTAGAATATTTCTAAGTCCCTGAAAACAGCAACATTGAGAGGGCTACTTTGCATGCTTGTGCTAGTCACCACAGAGATCACAAAAATATATGGCATACACCCCTGTAAAGATGGCATGGCATACTTCAAAACTCATGTAGGGCTCGACATCATAGGAGGCACACATCAATCATGGCAAAAATGACAAATGTCCAATTACTGATATGGATCTGAAACTAACAGAAACTAGCACTCTTCCAACAACATTTAGGGCATCAAGATGAGCTCAAATAAACATGATGCAATGAGATGAAATGAAGTACTCGTCGAGGCGAACATTTCGATATGCTACACGCGCAAAACGGAGCCACAGGTGCAGAGTTATGAGATGATGAAGTATGCAAATAATTACTGAAATGGGGCAAATTAGGTCAACCATTAGGTCTCCAGATCCAGATCTGGATCGAGGTCACTGTAGTGGCGCGGAACCCGAGGTGCTCACTGGAGTGGCTCGCCGGAACAGGGACGCGGTGGCCGGCCGGGAGGACGCGGATGAGGAAGGAGAGGCCGGCCGGGCTTCGGAGGTGGCGCGGCATCGGCGGCGCGGAAGCCGGGGCGTCCTGCGAGGCGATTGCCGGCGAGGAGCGAGGCGGCGGGCCCGTCGGCATGGACCGAGGCGGCGGTCGCCGGAGCGGCGAAGGATGAGGAAGGGCGTGGGCGGCGCGGTGGCAACGGGCCGCGGGGGACTCCCGCGGGCCGAGCGGGCCGGGCGGCGGCGCGGCGAAGTGGGGCTCCAGTGGTGCCACGTGTCGAGCGGGGATAGGCTAAGGCAGCGGGCGTACGCGTCCGGTCCGCTCCGGGCGTGTCCGGCGGTGCGAGGAGCAGAATTTTTAGGGTTTGGGGGGAAGAGATACGGGATTTCGGGTGGTGATGCCTTTTTATAGGTAGGAGGAGCTAGGAGTCTCCAAATTGAGCACGGTTTTTGGCCACGTGATCGTGATCGAACGGCCTAGATGATGGAAGGGGTTTAGGTGGGTTTTGGGCCACTTTGGAGGGGTGTTGGGATGCAACACACACGAGGCCTTATCGGTCCCTCGGTTAACCGTTGGAGTATCAAACGAAGTCCAAATGGCACGAAACTTGACATGTGGTCTACCAGTAGTAAACCAAGGCCGCATGACAAGTCTCGGTCCAATCTGAAAACGTTTAACACCCACACACGAAAAGAGGTAGAAAGGGACACCGGAGGACATAGGAGCGCTGGAATGCAAAACGGGCAACGGGGAAAATGCTCGGATGCATGAGACGAACACGTATGCAGATGCAATGCACATGATGAGATGATATGAGATGCATGAGAAGAAAAAAGCACACGAAGACAAAAACCCGACAACGAGGAAATATCATAACTTATCGCCGGAAAAGGCAAGAGTTGGAATACAAATATGGCATGTTACATACGGGGTGTTACAACACTCCACCACTACGAAAGGGTCTCGTCCCGAGATCTAGGACTGGAAAAACTCCGGGTATTCAGAACGAGGTGATCCTCGCGTTCCCAGGTGGCTTCACGGTCGGAACGATGTGACCACTTGACTTTCAGGAATTTGATAGACTTGTTGCGAGTCTTGCGCTCAGTTTCTTCAATAATAGCAATGGGGTGCTCACGATAAGACATGTCTTCTTAGAGATCAATCTCTTCAAAGTTGATGGTGCGGTCAGGAGTCTTGAAACACTTGCGGAGTTGGATGGAAGCTCAAGTTGATAGGCGAGATCGCCTCTTTTGCCGATGATCTTGAAAGGATCCACGTATCTAGGGGCAAGCTTCCCTTTGATACCGAAGCGACGAGTACCTTTCACTGGAGAGACGCGGAGGTAGACATGGTCTCTGATCTCGAAAGCCAAGTCACGATGCTTGCTATCATAGTAACTCTTCTAGAGAAACATCATAACATCCAACTATAAATAGCAAAGCTCGCGATATATCAAGATCGTACCACCTCAAGAACACGAGAGAGAGAGAGAGTGTGTGTAACATCCCCAGCCTCACACCACAGTGATCACCCTCTGATTATGCCAAGTCACCATGATTAACTATGCTTGATCATCATTTGCATCATATCTCGTTTCCAATTCCAATGCAAATTGCAATTCAAATTTAAAGTGAAAAATAAAAGTTGTTCAAATTAGAAAATAAAATGTTCATTAAATATGAAATAATTCATAACTAATTATCTTTAGAAATAAAACATCACCTGAATTCATTATGTGACTTAAACAACATGAAATAGCACCAAAGCAGAAATTTAAAGTGCCAAATCATTTATTAAAAATTCAAATGAAATCATTTGATCACGAAACCTTTTTCTGGCAGTGCTAAATATTGCAAGTAATTTATTGAGCCAAGTCTCATATTTTACATAAGTGAATGGATGGCCTAACAATTTACAAATCAGAGAAGGAATAAAAGAAACATAAAAAAACCCTAAACTACTAGTGAACTGGGCTCTATGTCAACAGTGGGAGCCCAGCCCACCTCGCCACCTCCTCCTTCCTACTGCTCACCAGGAGCGCCGTGGACGTGCGCGCCCCGTCCATGGCTGCGGATGGCCACATGGCGACCATCCGGCGATGCCCCCTGAGAGGATAAAGCCCCCCCGAGCCCCTCCTCTCTCCCGCTGTCGAACCCTAGCCGCCACCTTCTCCCTCTCGCAGCCTCCCTCTCTGTCTCGTTCGCCCGAGTGGGCTCGTCGCTGGCACATCGCCGTCGTCGCGGCCACTGGCTCCCCCGCGCTGTTCCAAGCTGTCCAGGAGCACCTCGTCCTCTTCTACACCAACTGCAAGCACCGGGTCGAGCCGGAGCACCCTCGAGCCGTCTCCATCCGCCTCCTTCCCCGACTGCATCCGCCGGTCGACGCCGCTCGATCCGCGCCTCTCCAACGAGCTCCAGCCTCGTCGTGCCTTCTCCAAGCTCCGCTGTGAGCTCATTGTCGTTTTCCCTCTCAACCCATGCTTGATTTCTTTCCGTAGCGACGTCCCCATGAGTTGTCGCACCACCGTCCGCCATGGCCAATGAGGTCAAGCACGCAGGGCCTCTCTGGACCCGTCCGCGATGCATGTGTGCTCTAGGCACTCCGTTGAATCGATTGCACCACGCGGCTTGCTCGCGTGTGCTCGGCAGTGAAGCTTTCATCAAGCACCGCGTCGGCCGCCGCTAGTTGCCGCCGCTAGTCGCTGCCGTAGTCCACACCTCTGGCCGCCCCGGGCAGTGCCCTCGCACACGTGCGCCCGGGCCAAGCCCTGCCCGCATCGCACGCCTCTGGCCGCGATCGGCTGCGCCCGGCCACGTCTGTGCGTGCCCACCCACGCACGCCTTTGCCTGCTGCACCTGCTGCCCGTCGCAGCACGCCTGCGCGCACGCTGTCGTCGTGTCGTGGCCGTCGCCCTACCTCCCCGCTCGGCTCGCCTACTCGCCTCGCCGCTGCGCGTGCACGCCGCACTGGTCGCGCCCATGGCGCTTGACCTGCGCCTGACCGCTCCTCCTCTGCCTCCCCACTCGCGCTGCCTGCTCGCCTGTTGCTGCTTCGCGCCGTGGCCACTGCCGCTGTCGCACGCGCGCGCCCGCAGCCTCTCCCCTGCTTTGCTGCTGCTCGCTGCTGCAGCTCCTCTGCTGCTCGCCGCCGCTGCCTAGCGCCCGCATCGCGCCGCTACACTCTGCTGCTGCTCCGCTATAGTAACATTCAGTTACTGTAGCGGTAGCTAGCTTTTGTGCTGCTACGCCATTTAGCTATCTGAACAGCCCATAAACAATAGCTAATCAAGTGCTAAAATGATTAAAAATAATATGTGTAGGAAGTACACTTGACAAACTTCAGTTTACCCCACTGGACCAAATTTATTTGATGCATGGATTAAATCCTACAAAAATCACAAAATGCAATATTCTCTTAGCCCTAGCATTGTGTGTGCGTGCAGTTGTTGGGGAACGTAGTAATTTCAAAAAATTTCCTACGCACACGCAAGATCATGGTGATGCATAGCAACGAGAGGGGAGAGTATGATCTACGTACCTTGTAGATCGACAACGGAAGCGTTTGGTTGATGTAGTCGTACGTCTCCACGGTTAAGAATATGATCACGTGGATCAACTTGTCTTCATGGGGTGCCCCTTGCCTCAGTATATAAAGGATGGAGGAGGAGGAGGCCGGCCAAGGCACTTGGTGCGGCCAGGATGTGGAGTCCTACTAGGACTCCAAGTCCTAGTAGGAGTCCACCAAGAGGGGAGGAAGGGAGAAGGAAGTGGAGGAGAAGGAGAGGTGGCCGGCCCCCTTTTCCCTAGTCCAATTCGGACTAGAGGGGAGGGGGGCGCAGCAGCCCCTTGGCCCTTTCTCCTCTTCCCACTAAAGCCCATCAAGGCCCATTGATTCTCCCGTAACTACCCGGTACTCCAAAAAATACCCGAATCACTCGGAACCTTTCCGATGTCCGAATATAGTCATCCAATATATCGATCTTTACGTCTCGACCATTTCGAGACTCCTCGTCATGTCCCCGATCTCATCCGGGACTCCGAACTCCTTCGGTACATCAAAACTCATAAACTCATAATATAACTGTCATCGAAACCTTAAGCGTGCGGACCCTACGGGTTCGAGAACAATGTAGACATGACCGAGACACGTCTCCGGTCAATAACCAATAGCGGGACCTGGATGCCCATATTGGCTCCTACATATTCTACGAAGATCTTTATCGGTCAGACTGCATAACAACATACGTTGTTCCCTTTGTCATCGGTATGTTACTTGCCCGAGATTCGATCGTCGGTATCCAATACCTAGTTCAATCTCGTCATCAGCAAGTCTCTTTACTCGTTCTGTAATACATCATCCCGCAACTAACTCATTAGTTGCAATTCTTGCAAGGCTTAAGTGATGTGCATTACCGAGAGGGCCCAGAGATACCTCTCTGACAATCGGAGTGACAAATCCTAATCTCGAAATACGCCAACCCAACATGTACCTTTGGAGACACCTGTAGAGCTCCTTTATAATCACCCAGTTACGTTGTGACGTTTGGTAGCACACAAAGTTTTCTTCCGGCAAACGGGAGTTGCATAATCTCATAGTCATAGGAACATGTATAAGTCATGAAGAAAGCAATAGCAACATACTAAACGATCGGGTGCTAAGCTAATGGAACGGGTCATGTCAATCACATCATTCTACTAATGATGTGATCCCGTTAATCAAATAACAACTCCTTTGTTTATGGTTAGGAAACATAACCATCTTCGATTAACGAGCTAGTCAAGTAGAGGCATACTAATGACACTCTGTTTGTCTATGTATTCACACATGTATTATGTTTCCGGTTAATACAATTCTAGCATGAATAATAAACATTTATCATGATATAAGGAAATAAATAATAACTTTATTATTTCCTCTAGGGCATATTTCCTTCAGCAGTGTGGCCGCGTCCACTTCTGCTGCTACTGCGCTACAGTAACTGAATGTTACTGTAGGGGTAGCTGGCTTTGTACTGCTGCTGCTTATTGACTAGCCCTTTTTGCATCAACAAAATAGACAGCAAATCACTTCGAAAATAAATAAAAATGATGGGAATAGTTTGTACACTTGACCAACTCCATTTCATCTCACTGGAACAAGTCTGTTAGGTGCATGGATTAATTGCTACAAAAATGACAAAAGTGAATCTTCTGTTAACAAAGAAACTAAAGAAACAAATTACTAACTAGGCTAGTTTGGGGCTGTATTTGGACTAGCTAAGTGCACTGTTCATGCCATCAGATGGCATGTATTGGTAGTAATCTTGGAGTAGAGTAAATCATCTATAGGAATCATCCCCAGTAGAGCTATGAATAACCCATTATAGCCCTCACAAATTGGCTAGTCAATAAACAGATTCTAAGACTTGGTAGAAATTCCGAAATTCTAGAAAACATTTTAAACTTTAGAAATTCATAGAAAATAAACCGTAGCTCGGATCAGAAAACTTTATATATGAAAGTTGCTCAGAACGACGAGACGAATCCGGATAGGCAGCCCGTTCGTCCGCCACAGACCCCTAACATATCAAACTCGCAACTTTCCCCCTCCGGCTCCTCTGCCCGAAAACGCGAAACACCGGGGATACTTTCCCGGTTGTTTCCTCCCTTCACCGGTATCACCTCATACCGCGTTAGGGCACCCCTAGCACCGATACTTGTCATGTCATGCATCGCTATGCATCTGTTTGCTTAAATATTTATTGTTTCTTCCGCCTTCTTCTCTTGCTAGACACCGAGACCGACGCCGCTGCTACCCAGTACGGCTACGGAGTTGACGACCCCTCTCTCTTGCCAGAGCAACCAGGCAAGCCCCCCCTCCTTGATCACTAGATATCGCCTACTCTCCTCTATACTGCTTGCATTAGAGTAGTGTAGTATGTTACTGCTTTCCGTTAATCCTATCCTGATGCATAGCCTGTCCTTGCTACTACTGTTGTTACCTTTACCTGCAATCCTAATGCTTAGTATAGGGTGCTAGATTATCATCAGTGGCCCTACACTCTTGTCCGTCTGCCATGCTATACTACTGGGCCGTGATCACTTCGGGGGTGATCACGGGCATATGATATATACTTATACTGTTACATTACTTATGATACTGTTCGGAGATGGGGGCTGAAGGGGCAGGTGGCTCCATCCCGGTAGAGGTGGGCCTGGGTTCCCGATGACCCCCGACTGTTACTTCATGGCGGAGCGACAGGGCAGGTTGTGACCACCTAGGAGAGAGGTGGGCCTGGCCCTGGTCGGTGTTCGCGGATACTTAACACGTTTAACGAGATCTTGGTATTTGATCTGAGTCTGGCTACTGGCCTATACGCACTAACCATCTACGCGGGGACAGTTATGGGCACTCGAAGTCGTGGTATCAGCCGAAGCCTTCGTGACGTCAGCGACTGAGTGGCGCGCGCCGGATTGGACCGTAAGCCTGCTCTTGTATTAAGGGGGCTAGTTCTGCTTCCGGCCGCATACGCAACGTGCAGGTGTGCAATGGGCGATGGGCCCAGACCCCTGCGCCATAGGATTTAGACCGGCATGCTGACCTCTCTGTTGTGCCTAGGTAGGGCTGCAACGTGTTGATCTTCCGAGGCCGGGCATGACCCAGGAAAGTGTGTCCGGCCAAATGGGATCGAGCGTGTTGGGTTATGTGGTGCACCCCTGCAGGGAAGTTAATCTATTCGAATAGCCGTGATCTTCGGTAATAGGACGACTTGGAGTTGTACCTTAACCTTATGACAACTAGAACCGGATATTTAATAAAACACACCCTTCCAAGTGCTAGATACAACCGGTGATCGCTCTCTCACAGGGCGACGAGGGGAGGATCATCGGTTAGGATTATGCTATACGATGCTACTTGATGCTACTTTCTGAACTTACCATCTACTCTCTCCTACATGCTGCAAGATGGAGGTGGCCAGAAGTGTAGTCTTCGACAGGGTTAGTTATCCCCCTCTTATTCTGGCATTCTGCAGTTCAGTCCACATATGATACCCTTATTCCATTTGATACCCATGCATATGTAGTGTAGCTCCTTGCTTGCGAGTACTTTGGATGAGTACTCACGGTTGCTTTCTCCCCCTTTTTCCCCCTTTCCTTTCTTTCTGGTTGTCGCAACCAGATGCTGGAGTCCAGGAGCCAGACGCCACCGTTGATGACGACTACTACTATTCGGGAGGTGCCTACTACTACGTGCAGCCCGCTGACGGCGACCAGGAGTAGTTTAGGAGGATCCCAGGCAGGAGGCCTGCGCCTCTTTCGATCTGTATCCCAGTTTGTGTTAGCCTTCTTAAGGCAAACTTGTTTAACTTATGTCTATACTCAGATATTGTTGCTTCCGCTGACTCGTCTATGATCGAGCTCTTGTATTCGAGACTTCGAGGCCCCTGACTTGTAATATGATGCTTGTATGACTTATTTTATTTGTAGAGTTGTGTTGTGATATCTTCCTGTGAGTCCCTGATCTTGATCGTACATGTTTGCGTGTATGATTAGTGTACGATTGAATTGGGGGCGTCATAAGTTGTTATCAGAGCCGACTGCCTGTAGGAATCCCCCTTCCACACTCCTTGGCCAAAGTCGAGTCTAGACTTTACAAAACTTTTACTAACATGGCTGTGCGGCCCATGGGCCCACGTCGCCATTGGGTGGTATTAGAATCTTTTACTCCTCGATCCTTACTCTGGGATTCTGACTCTCTCCTACTCGGGTTAAATGATTTTACTAAACCTGACTCTAGGTTCTCGTAACTACTTTCTCCCGGAGAGCCCCTTATCACAGATGATCGCATGCTGCACCAGAAGATTCCGAAGATACTCTCCAATGTTCTCTTGAGACTTTGTGCCCGCCGCCTTTGCAATTCCCTACCACCGAATTATCCCTATGGATAAATAGATACACCAGTCGTCCTTACTTTTATTCCTAGCTGATCTTGTTATTGCAAGATACCCCGAAATTCTCTCTATTGTTCCGAGAATACTTTGTGCCTACCGCCTTGCAGTTCTTTGCCGCCTGAATGTCCGTATGGATAAATTCTCGCACCTACCGAGTATCCGCTCATCCCCAGTTGCTTATGAGTTTAATAATCCTTCAAGTCATTCCTTGCTTGATCGGCTATATCCTTATCGTGCTGCTCTCAACTGTGCTACATGGTCCTTCTTCCCAGAGCAGAATTTTCGATGATGAGCTAAGCTTACGTCGAGTTTCCTCATCATATCATTTCTCCTTAAACCACAAACTTGGTTTCGAGTTTGTGCCGTACCCGTGGTTCCAATAACCTTTCGCTTCATCATTCTCTTGACTTGATGTCATCGCTGATGGATTACATCTTCATGAAATCTCTCAACAATTGTGTCATGATCATCATCAATCTTATGAGCTATTCTAGGATATCAATCGAAGTCATGATGAGAAATACCATCCTTGCCCCTCGATGAATTGTGTTATCATCGACAACTTTATTGCCTTCCCTACAACACAAACTTGTTCGTGTTCTGTGTTATACCTTGAGTTCCTTGATATCCAACATTTGTTCTTCTTTACCTTGGAGTATTACCATCTTTTATATCCAGGACGTCGTGCTTAGCACACCCGGCCGGAGGCCCTATGGTTATAGATTCCTTTTCAGCAAGGTTATCCATTCTTCCATGAGGAAATTCTAAGACTTATTCTACAAGTTATTCCTGATGGATTCTTTGTGTTTCCAAAGTCTGACCTTTTCCTGAAGACCATGTCAATGCTATCTATATGTACTCCAATTTTCAACAAGAACATTTAAAGCCTAATGTTAAATGTTTCCTGCTCAATTATCCAAACACCGCTGTATGGGTAATGTCCTGAAATTTCTCTCCCCTTACCTAAAGAGTTTTCTACATTATATCCTATCATGGATATCGTGCTCTGGTTGTCCTTGGGAAGGATATACCCTTGAAATATGTGTTTAAACACATTTTCCTTTCCATTGTTCTGATTAATCTGATAATCATATTTTTCTCTCCATTGTTTGGTTTAACCTTTCTTATGATCTATATTATGTAAGCAGTAGTATTTCCCTGCTTACGTTAACATCTTGTTGTACCACTCTGTCAGTAAGACCCTGTTACTTTGGTTGATGACATTCAGGTAACCACCGATGGACGAGAACTTTCCTATTGGTCCGCCTCGTTCAACGAGCAGGAAAATGGTTCTCTTCGTCCCTCGCCCTTGGTACTGATGTTGTTGTCGACATAACCGACAGACTAACCTCTGACATGCCTTGCTTACATGACCGTGCAAGATGTCAACTGCCTTTCTACTTTTAACCCACATGGTGGGACCATAACCCACAGTTCCACAGGATCGAAACCTGACTCTCATGTACACCCCCTGTTCCCAAAGTTATTCCTCGCGCGTGGCCTCAAACGTAATTCATGAGCCACCTTCCGATGAGATCATCAACTCTGGTATCAGACACAATACTTATTCCCGTTGCTATGAACCCCCTTTCACGCCCTATTTCAGGCACTGAACGATTACCCGCCTTCTTGAAACTTCTCATGGTACTTTCTTACTTTTCTCTCGGTGTATTCTTGACCAACTCCATTTCATCTCACTAGAACAAGTCTGTTAGGTGCATGGATTAATTGCTACAAAAATGACAAAAGTGAATCTTCTGTTAACAAAGAAAACTGAAGAAACAGATTACTAACTAGGCTAGTTTGGGGCTGTATTTGGACTAGCTAAGTGCACTGTTCATGCCATCAGATGGCATGTATTGGTAGTAATCTTGGAGTAGAGTAAATCATCTATAGGAATCATCCCCAGTAGAGCTATGAATAACCCATTATAGCCCTCACAAATTGGCTAGTCAATAAACAGATTCTAACTAGGCTAGTTTGGGGCTGTATTTGGACTAGCTAAGTGCACTGTTCATGCCATCAGATGGCATGTATTGGTAGTAATCTTGGAGTAGAGTAAATCATCTATAGGAATCATCCCCAGTAGAGCTATGAATAACCCATTATAGCCCTCACAAATTGGCTAGTCAATAAACAGATTCTAAGACTTGGTAGAAATTCCGAAATTCTAGAAAACATTTTAAACTTTATAAATTCATAGAAAATAAACCGTAGCTCGGATCGGAAAACTTTATATATGAAAGTTGCTCAGAACGACGAGACGAATCCAGATACGCAGCTCGTTCGTCCGCCACAGACCCCTAACATATCAAACTCACAACTTTCCCCCTCCGGCTCCTCTGCCCGAAAACGTGAAACACCGGGGATACTTTCCCGGTTGATTCCTCCCTTCACCGGTATCACCTCATACCGCGTTAGGGCACCCCTAGCACCGATACTTGTCATGTCATGCATCACTATGCATCTGTTTGCTTAAATATTTATTGTTTCTTCCCCCTTCTTCTCTCGCTAGACACCGAGACCGACGCCGCTGCTACCCAGTACGGCTACGGAGTTGACGACCCCTCTCTCTTGTCAGAGCAACCAGGCAAGCCCCCCCTTGATCACCAGATATCTCCTACTCTCCTCTATACTGCTTGCATTAGAGTAGTGTAGTATGTTACTGCTTTCCGTTAATCCTATCCTGATGCATAGCCTGTCCTTGCTACTACTATTGTTACCTTTACCTGCAATCCTAACCATCTACACTCTTGTCCGTCTGCCATGCTATACTACTGGGCCGTGATCACTTCGGGGGTGATCACGGGCATATGATATATACTTATACTGTTACTTTACTTATGATACTGTTTGGAGATGGGGGCTGAAGGGGCAGGTGGCTCCATCCCGATAGAGGTGGGCCTGGGTTCCCGATGGCCCCCGACTGTTACTTCATGGCGGAGCGACAGGGCAGGTTGTGACCACCTAGGAGAGAGGTGGGCCTGGCCCTGGTCGGTGTTCGCGGATACTTAACACGTTTAACGAGATCTTGGTATTTGATCTGAGTCTGGCTACTGGCCTATACGCACTAACCATCTACGCGGGGACAGTTATGGGCACTCGACATCGTGGTATCAGCCGAAGCCTTCGTGACGTCAGCGACTGAGTGGCGCGCGCCGGATTGGACCGTAAGCCTGCTCTTGTATTAAGGGGGCTAGTTCTCCTTCCGGCCACGTACGCAACGTGCAGGTGTGCAATGGGCGATGGGCCCAGACCCCTGCGCCATAGGATTTAGACCGCCATGCTGACCTCTCTGTTGTGCCTAGGTAGGGCTGCGACGTGTTGATCTTCCGAGGCCGGGCATGTCCCAGGAAAGTGTGTCCGGCCAAATGGGATCGAGCGTGTTGGGTTATGTGGTGCACCCCTGCAGGGAAGTTAATCTATTCGAATAGCCGTGATCTTCGGTAACAGGACGACTTGGAGTTGTACCTTGACCTTATGACAACTAGAACCGGATACTTAATAAAACACACCCTTCCAAGTGCCAGATACAACCGGTGATCGCTCTCTCATAGGGCGACGAGGGGAGGATCATCGGTTAGGATTATGCTATACGATGCTACTTGATGCTACTTGCTGAACTTACCATCTACTCTCTCCTACATGCTGCAAGATGGATGTGGCCAGAAGCGTAGTCTTCGACAGGATTAGTTATCCCCCTCTTATTCTGGCATTCTGCAGTTCAGTCCACATATGATACCCTTATTCCATTTGATACCCATGCATATGTAGTGTAGCTCCTTGCTTGCGAGTACTTTGGATGAGTACTCACGGTTGCTTTCTCCCCCTTTTCCCCCCTTTCCTTTCTTTCTGGTTGTCGCAACCAGATGCTGGAGTCCAAGAGCCAGACGCCACCGTTGATGACGACTACTACTATTCGGGAGGTGCCTACTACTACGTGCAGCCCGCTGACGGCGACCAGGAGTAGTTTAGGAGGATCCCAGGCAGGAGGCCTGCTCCTCTTTTGATCTGTATCCCAGTTTGTGTTAGCCTTCTTAAGGCAAACTTGTTTAACTTATGTCTATACTCAGATATTGTTGCTTCCGCTGACTCGTCTATGATCGAGCTCTTGTATTCGAGCCTTCGAGGACCCTGACTTGTAATATGATGCTTGTATGACTTATTTTATTTGTAGAGTTGTGTTGTGATATCTTCCCGTGAGTCCCTGATCTTGATCGTACACGTTTGCGTGTATGATTAGTGTACGATTGAATCGGGGGCGTCACAGAGAGAGAGAGAGATCAAACACATAGCTACTGGTACATACCCTCAGCCCTGAGGGAGAACTACTCCCTCCTCGTCATGGAGAACACCGGGATGATGAAGATGGCCACTGGAGAGGGATTCCCCCTCCGCCAGGGTGCCGGAACGGGGCTAGATTAGTTTTCGGTGGCTACGGAGGCTTCTGGCGGCGGAACTCCCGATCTATTCTGCTCCTCGAAGTTTTTAGGGTATATGGATATATATAGGAGGAAGAAATACGTCAGGAGAGCCACGAGGGTGGAGGGCATGCCCAGGGGGGTGGGCGTGCCCCCTGCCTCGTGCCTTCCTCGTTGCTTCCCTTATGTACACCTCAAGTCTTCTGGATTGCTTCCATTCCAAAAATAAGTTC
This sequence comes from Triticum urartu, assembly GCF_003073215.2. Lineage (NCBI taxonomy): Eukaryota > Viridiplantae > Streptophyta > Magnoliopsida > Poales > Poaceae > Triticum > Triticum urartu. The sequence goes on from NC_053024.1 coordinate 87,234,131, forward strand.
CGTGAAGTTTCAGGTCAATTGGACTCCGTTTGATTTTTCTTTTCTGCGATACTCAAAAACAAGGAAAAAATGGAACTGGCACTGGGCTCTAGGTTAATAGGTTAGTCTCAAAAATCATATAAAATAGCATATAAATGCATATAAAACATCCAAGGTTGATAATATAATAGTATGAAACAATCAAAAATTATAGATATGTCGGAGACGTATCAGCTGGCTATCTCCAACGTCGGCTCGTTTGCGGTCAGACCGCTTCGACCATCGCTCCATCTCCTCGTTGTCCGGGCGATACTTCGGTCCAAGGGCTGGCCCTCTCCCAGCAACGGTCCATCGCTCGTCTCGGGCCCGGAGCTACAGGACGGAGCTCTTCTCGCGCCCGGCGGCGGGACGGAGCTCGTCTCGCGCTCGGGGCTGTAGGACAGGCGATGGAGGCCAGTTGTGGCCGGCCTATTGAGTCTCGGCGCTGGGGGTCGTCCAGGGGTGCGAAAGGCGGCGCCTTTCCGCTCGTCTCTTCGGTTGGCCTAGCGGTGGGTCTGGGGTCAGGTGTTGCCTAGGTCTGGGATGCCGGGGCGGCGGCCCCAGTGGTGGTAGCGTGGTGCTTTTGGGCAGAGCCCGCGGCTTGGTGCTGCCCGGTGACCACGGCCGTGCGGGCGGCGTGGCAGCCGGGATGTGGCGTTCGGTGGCGGTGAGTGTTGGCCGGGGTGAAAACATGTTCTTTCTGCGGACAGACCGGCGGCGGCGAAACTCGTTTCCTTCTTGAAGGCGTCGTCGCGGCTCTCATCGCCTATCGTGTGCTCCTGGGGATACTCTGATCCTTGGATCGGGCGGTGGCGGCGCTCTGGTGTCGTATCCTTGCTGGAGGCGCCGTCTTGGAGTCCACGGATCGTCGTATGCGGCTTCATCTCTTCGTAGTTAGGTGTGGTGTTGCTGCGCTCAGCGTCTGTATATCATACCTTGGATGTGTGTTTTTATTATGGTGGCGTGCGTTTGTATCGGGATGTTGGTGATCTTTGTTTTATATATAAAACGGGGTGAAAGCCTTTTTCCGTAAACTTGTACCTTTCAGCTTGTCACGCGAGGGCGGAGATAAAACCTTAGGATGCTGCAGGGTAGATAGCGGGGGACAAAAAGTAGCACAAAAGGTTTGACATATATATGAGAGTGCCGTCATTTTGTGCTCGGCCACGGTCGCCTTTGTAATAAGTGGACCAGTATGAAAGTGGCGATGCGGTCATCGGTGCTTCCCTTGTAGCGGCGCATGGGATGCATGCATGCATACAGCTGAATGATAATCTAATGAGTGCAGTGCAAACGGCAGGAACGAGAGAAGCGTGTGTTTCATCTTACACCAACGAGCGAACAAAACATATCACCACTAGCAGTTGACAGTGGTGGCACCTTTCCAAAAAAGATAGACCCATGATCCATGATCCATCTCCACCGCAGTGCAATGGTTGGGTTGCAACCCGCCCACTGATTCTTAACACTTTTCGGGTAATTTAACGAAACGTGTTTCACACGGACATTTATCGTACGAATGGTAATCATCGTGAAGCAATATGGTAGTGGATTATGAGAAAAGATTCATCTCCAGCCCGCTGCCAAAACGGTTTTGAAGGTGGGAGTAACTAGAACTCATCTAAATGAGATATAATTTGGTCTCATTCACTTGGAAATCAAGAACAAAAATAATCCACATCAGCACACACGCATCTTATAACATCACATCCAATGACTATAAAAGGTGAATGAGACCAAATTATATCTCATCTAGATGAGTTCTAGCAAAACTGTTTGAAGGTAGCTAGCTAGTTTTCTCAATTCACTAATGATCGACCATTCAATCACCATTAACTGATCTACTTGCATGTCGACTGACCTCCTACCTTTTTCTGTTTAATACATGATCTAGGAGAGGCCCAGTGGAGTCTGCACAAACAAGGTTGAGTTACACATGAAAGGGCGTACGTACAAGTCAAGTGATGTGTCAAGCTCGTGCATAAATTGATCATAAAAACCCGAATCAATTGTATCGTTTTTATTTGTCGGGGAACTAACCAATGATCTTGAGGGTCACCTTTGGCTCTTGTTCATATCTGCTCTGCAGCTCTGGAAAGCCCCAAGTAATTGGTGTCGTTCCTTTGCCGCTGCAGTGATTTTACTCCTATATAACATTAAGAATGCACGCACTGCAGCCAGAAGCTGGCTGCTCGCTCTGACTGCTTTCTGCCAACCGCTGAGTCGATCCGATCCATGTCAATTTGGCAAAATTTCGCTCTGACTGCTTTCTGCCAACCGCTGAGCCAGAAGCTGGCTGCTGCTTTCTGCTCCACGGCCTTGCAGTAGCCCAACACTTGCCGATTCATACGGGACAGAGGAGCCAATTTGGCATAATTCTTGGGCATGACCATCCGGTTCACCGAATTCTGTACTACTACTTGTAGCTCGCCGCAGGTCCGTGTCATCCAGATCCGGGCATGACTCTGTAGGTGCACGCACCGAGAAGTGTGTGTGTGGATGGCAAGCAAAGGCTCCAGAACAGGATCAATGATCTCATACCACTTTTTGTTGCCGAGAAGGATCAACGTAAAAGCTATCTCAATGAATGGCACACTCACACGATCAAATGTTACAAGACACACAAAATTCTTGTGCGGCATTCAACTAGCAGAATTTTTTTTTTTGCTTGTCTATTCATTTGACCACTACTTGAGCCGTTCAGGTACAAATAGGAAGGGAGAAAGACATGAGTTGGACCGAGCTTCATGGCAATGCCATCCCAAAGCCACTCACTCCAGAACCCCAACATTGCTGCCGCAATCGCTAGGTCTCATGCCATCCCATATAGCAACCACAACAGTCTACATAAAGAAATAAACCAGCAGCCAAGTCGTGTGCATACACACACGACATGGCGCGTTATTTGCTGGCCGAGGAATAAAGGAAACTAGGGTTCATGTGACGTTGACTAACACAGAAGACGCTGTGCTAAGTTGCGGGTAAATTGGGGCCACATGCCATTACGGTAGAGACCCTCTTTAAGATAGGCGGTGGCACGGCGGAGTTCTTCCTTGAGACTCATATTCTCTGTACACAGGCGTTGGTGCTCCGAGGTATCCTGAGTTTTTAGTATCACCCCTGCGCATTTGAGGCATGTCTTGTGTTCAACAACCCACTTGATAGCTTGGTTTTCATCTTTTAGCATCTGGTTCTCTCCCTGAAGATTTTTGGTGTCCTGTAGTTGCCTCTTGCCCTGCATTTATTAATTTCAAGTATGCGTCATTTTAGTGGGTTAGCAAAGTATGCATGCTACCATGTTCACGAGGGGATTATATAGTACTACATTGTAATATTAGATGACCAATAATGCTACTATTTTTAGTGGGGTTTGTACTGTTTAACAGTAAAACTTGCATAGCTGCATGTCTTAGGTGACCCATGTGCCCAAATGTTATGTAATTCACTGTGGAAAAGAATGGAATATATACCTTGCTGGAGGAGCGTTTGTTTTGGAACCAAAACTTGACCTGCAGGGCACTCATGCCAAGCCTCTCGCTAAGGTCTTGCCGGAGTTTCGCATCTGGATAAGGGCTTTCTTGGAACACACTACATATCACGTTAATGAAAATGGATTAGCACACATCTTTTTTGATAGGTAAGAAACATTGATTGAGTATGTATTGTACACTTCAAGTTATTGGATTTGTTCTCCACGGAGACGGTTATAATTTGCACGCCTTGTCACCATTCTCTGCTCACTATTGATCTCTCCATCGTTATTGTTGCCTTTGTCTGCAGCAGCAGCGTTGGCATCGTCAGTGTTGCCCATGTTGGTAGTGGCTCCCAGCAGGCCATGCATCTCATCACCATTCTCGTGCTGGAGTAGGTGGCCCTGCTCGCTTGTGATGAAGAGGTCCAACATATTTTGCACATCACTGTCGTATTCCGGCAACTCCCCATCCATGGTGATCTGTTATCATGAAACAAAATATTTATTCTCATGTGTAGACTTATTAAAGGTAGCAATGAACAAATATCTTAAGAAAAAAGAATGCGGTAGTGAAAAATGAAATCAAGTAGACTTTAATTGCCAATGTAGTACATTTAGATTTAGATTTTAATTTCCAACATAGTTGGATGTTACTCCACATTAAGAATACTTAAAATTCATCTGTATGAGCTTCCTAGACCGAGATGTAATCAAGTAGACTTAAATTACTCTCAAAAAGTATATTGACATAATTTCCTGAATTCACTATCACATATTCATGATTATCTACGCTGATTACTTCAATAATTTCTAAACGTATATGCCCTACATAGTAATGCAAAACTATTACTTACTTATCTCATCGTGTTCTTTTATATGTATCAGAAAATCCTTACTCTATCTATATATACATTGGTATCTATCTACGGACTCCGTATGTGATATAAATAAACAAGACCCTACATACAATAAGATAAGTACCAACTACTCCTACAATTGTAGAAGCAAGATATTAAAATATAATATGCGAGGGAAATCATATTAGCCATAAATAATAGCATCATAGGCATGATAATACAATCAGATCTATGAATATATACAATCAGATCTACGTATAGCAAGATCCTAGCCATCTCCCAAGCAAAGTGATGAAATGCTACTTTCTTTGTGTATCCACTCACTCCATGGTGGATCTACCTTTTTTCCAAGAATACAAGGGATGAGAGATGTCACGGAGTATTCCTGCTCAACATTAGAAGCTATATATCCAAGGATAACTAGAGTAGAAGGGTATAAACATTACTAGATGAATGGCTTAAGGAAATACAGATGGCTTCGGTTGTCGTCCTCCTTAGAACTTCGATAGGCGAGAAAGTACACGAACCTGTTTTGTTCCTACTGATATATCAAACTCATTCAGCAAAGTAGCTATGACCATCCGAATTTAAAGCCATGAGCAGCATGCAAATTTTTGCCATGACCCATGATTAATGCAAGCAATTACTTCTATCCAAATATAAGGCTCATATATATATCATGGATTTTGCATTGGCCTATATATAGGTCATATTTAATACTCATTAAGCATATTTGTGGAGTGAATATTGGCATATCGATACAATATATTATGCTATTAAAACAATATAAATTGCTTCTTCATACAATCAATAGAAAAGAACGACTTTGATCGATAATATATTTGTAGATCTAAATGATATACATGGACATAACGATTTCTTTAGTTAATAATAAATATGTAGTATGTTTTTTTGGAAGAAAAACTTCCTATGCACACAATAGAAAAGAACACCAACAATAACTTGTATCCAAGTATAAGGCTCACATGCCATGGATATTGATAGTTGTGGCATGTCCTATACATAGGGCATAATTAATACTCATTAATCCTATTTGTGGAGTGAATATTTCCACATTTATAACAATATATTATATGATTACAACAATAGGAAAAGGGTGGTTCTGATTATCTATATACATAATATACATGGACATAAACGGGTGGTTGTGATCCATTATATGTTGTAGACCAACATGATATACATGGACATAAAGAGTTCTTCAACCAATACAACATACAATGTATGTTATTTTTCGAAAAAAAAACTTCCGGTTGATTCATCCACTATTAAGGGAGCACAAAGAATACCAGGACTAATAGAAATTACATCTAGGTCAGTGACAACAACAAGCACTGGAGTGAGCTGAAGATGCGCCGCCATCATCGCCCCTCTCTCTCACTGATGTCGGCGAAAAAATTTTGTAGTAGTTAGACGGGAGTCCTCACGACAAGGCCTCATAGGACCACTACACTAGAGCAGCAACCATCGCCAATAAAGAGAAGCGTAGATCATGATTCATTAATCAATTTCTAGCGCATTTCCCTTCCCGGTGGCACCACCAGTGTCAATGTGCAAGTCACTCAAGCAACCCGGCTCCAATGACGATGGCCCTGCATGCACTGGAATGCCCACCTGTCATGGACTTACTAGCCGATTCACCCGGGCCCGCCACGATCTGACCCAGCAATGTGGCTTTGGCCCGGCGGGCCTTAGACTCCCGCGCGCTGGCAAGAATCGACGGGCGGCGCCCAATGAGAGTGGCCCCGGGCGGACCCGGCGGTCCACCTATCATGGACCTCCCAGCCGGGTCTCCTGGGTACGAGCCGTCCGGGAAGATCGGACGAATCGGATCATCCCTGAGAAGCTACAGCCGCATGCCACAAAGCAACCGATGGCACATATGCTCTCATAGCCCGTGGATCTCTCGTGTGGTCCGACCCCAATGACGATGGCCCCTCACGCACTAAGTGATCCACCTATCATGGACCATCCAACCAAGTTAATCGGGTTAGACGCTACCTGACTCAGCCCCATGGCTTTGGCCCGACGTGGGGTATACACACCGCCAGGAGGGTCCGGATGTGCCACCACGCGGGGGCGGGTGCGCATCGAGAACCACCCAAGGGTAGTGGCCTCGGGCTGGCACGCAGTCCATCCGTCATGTACCCTCCAGGTAGGTCGCCCACGCGCAAGCTATCCGGGCAAATCGGATGGCTTGCATCGGCCTTGAGAGCCTCCCGCCGCAAACCAAATGCTTACCGATGACCAGGAGCCTCTCTTCGCCGTGAGGAGCCCAAGGATGCTGGTATTCCAGCATCCTTTATAGGATTAATGACTATGATCATTCATGGCATGATCTTGCATAGGCATTACGTCCGTGATATGCAGATCGTTATCCAGCTGCATCTTCATCTAAGACTCCACCCCAAGCCTACTATCCAACATTAAGTTTATAATAAACAAAGCATTGCAATAAGTATGATGGCATAGTGTACACAATAGAACTATCATATGTAAGTGATTAAGAAAGTACAATTTTATCCTTAGTGGCAACAATACAATATGTGTCCAATCCCTTATTGTCAATAGGGTCAAACTCACCGCAAGGTTGAACTCACTACCATGCACAAATATCTATAAAGAACTACCTACCAATCATGGTCAGAGATGACAAATAGATTGAGAAGCATACACTTGTGGACCAAAGAAACTTCATAAGGTTAAATATAATTCAAGGAACAATCTGATAATAAAGTGACAATTCATCATATTCTAACAAACATAAACAATGATTACATTTTATTGATGCCGATCATGTCAGGCACCTCATGAGAATTTTGTATTGAATCACTTGAGAGAGAGAGGCTGCCATCTAGCTACGGGTATGGACCATAACGTCCTAAGGAAACTACTCACACAAGTTTTTGATGGTAACAAGGTTGATGAGATGGCTCCAGTAATGGATTCACCCTCCAGCGGGATGCTGGTACAGGCCTCCAGATTAGATCTCCCCGGAACAGAAACTTGTGGCGGCGGAAAAAAGCATGGAAAAATGGTATAGATGTTTTCGAAAAATATGGGGTTTATGGGCAAAGGAATCGGCGCAAGGCGGTGCTAGGGGGCCCCACGTGTCTACTCCATGAGGTGGCCCCCTGGCCTCTCCCATCACTTATTGGAATCTTCTATATTACCTCCGTCCTGGTTTATTAGTCCCCTATGTAATTTGTGCTAAATTTTTACCAAAAATTTAACTGACAAGTCTTCTGTGCTTTTGAACGGTGTACCTGGTTGGCAATTTCAGTGCAAATGTGGAGTACGCCAAGGAGATCCCATGTCTCACCTCATTTTTATCATTGCGGCCGATCTCTTGTAGTCTGCCATTAACGAAGCACTTGATCAAGGCCTAATCAGACAGCCCATCCCTCCCAAAGGTGATGCAAAGTATCCGGTAATCCAGTATGCGGGTGACACTATCATAGTGTTGCCGGGGTGTCTTCTCCAAGCAGCCAAGATAAAACAAATTCTTAAAGACTACGCCACCTTCATTGGCCTTAAGATATTTTCATAAATCCACACTCGTGCCTATCAACACGCCGGCGGACACTTGCAATGCTCTGGCCAACCTTTTTGGTTGCACCCAAGCCAACATGCCATTTACTTACCTGGGTTTGCCCTTAGGGACCACGCGACCTTCGATTCTTGATATGACACCATTTGTGTGCAAAGCTGAAAGAAAGATCACAGCAGCTATGTCTGTCATGTCACATGCCGGAAGGTTGGCTCTGCTCAACTCGCTCATTACCTCGATCGCCATCTATCCGATGGGCACCCTGCGTCTGCCGCCGAAAATCCTTGCTCAGTTGGACAAAATACGCAGATACTGTCTCTAGAAGAAAAAAAACTGCGGATGGCAACAAACATAACTCACTAGTTGCTTGGCCCATGGTCTGTCGACCTAAATCTAGTGGTGGCCTCGGGATTCTTGATCTGAATGTTCAAAATGACGGCCTGCTTCTCAAATTCCTTCATAAGTTTTTCAACAAAATGGGCATTCCTTGGGTGCAGCTGGTTTGGGAGACGTACTATGTTGATTCGATCCCCCATGCAACCGACATATGCGGCTCCTGCTGGTGGCGCGATCTTGTTCACCTAATGCCAATATATCGCGGTATCACTCATGTTCAAATCAAATAGGGTACATTTGCACTTTTTTGGAAAGACAACTGGAATAATGATGTATAAGCTAATAAATACCCGAGGGCTTTCTCTTACGTCCAAGACGAAGATTTGTCGGTCCGAGACTTCCTAACGGCCACCACCCTGCATGAAACCTTTCAGCTGCCGCTCTCCACACAAGCCCATGATGAGCTCAAGCTTTTGCAGATCGACGTCGCGGCGGTGACTTTTGATGAGCAGGACAATGTTTGGTCTTATTATTGGGGGTCGACTGTGTTCAAGACTGGCACGTACTATCGATTCTTCTTTCGAGATGTAGTCGCACACGTGGCATTCCGTTGGCTTTTGCGCACCAAGTGCACCCCAAAAATCAAGGTCTTCGCTTGGTTCCTTTTGTCAGATTGCCTCAACACTCAGAACATGCTAAAAAGGAGGCATTACAACATTGGTTCCAACCTTGATTGCCTGCTCTGCGGTCTTCACGTTCACGAAACAGTAGAACATCTCTTGGTTAGCAAGGATTGTTGGCGGCGGTTAAACATCACCTGGGCTATGGTTGGGAATAGGCTGGATCTTGTGGAACAACTGAAGACACGGCGTCCTCGCAAAATGATCATGTAAATTTTCCTGGTTGCTACTTGGAGCCTATGGAAGTAGCGCAACAATCACTACTTTAGACACATCGTGCCTTCCATGACCTCTTGGTGGGATCAGTTCAAATGTGACTTTAGCAACATTCAATATACATTGCCAGAGCATAAAAGACATGTTGTCTCTTCCATCCTACAACACCTGCATCAGGACTCTTAGTTGTTGTACATTGTTAGCCCTCAACCACTACCCACCTTTGTAATTACCACAATGTAATAGTTCCATTTTTTATTTAATACATATGCAGTAGGGATCTTTCCTACTGTCTTAACCTTCAAAAAAAAGTAACTGACAAAATATTAGTGCATGTTAACAAAAATTATATCGTTGTATTCGTATTTGAACATAGTTTTTAATGATGTAATTTTCTGTGACATGCATGAACATTTTGTTAGTTAAATTTATGGTCAAATTTTGGCATAGATTACAATGGGGACCAATAAACCAGGACGAGGTAGTACTTCAAAAAATCACCATAAGACCCTATGGTATTCTGAGTTCCACAGATATTGATTTTCTGAGAAGTCAAAACATGCAGAAAACGGTAACTGGCTCTGTGCACTTAATTAATAGGTTCGTCTGGAAAAAAATTGCTATAAAAATTATTCAAAAGTGATATTATAATATTATGAAATAAAAAATTATCGATATGTTTGAGATGTATTAGTACCATAAATATCTTACAGCCCAATTGCACCAGTAACATGTGCAATTTGTTGTGGCTAATGTACACTTTTCTTTCAGGTTGAATCCATAGTTTTCATGTCGGCAGCCCACAAAACAGTGTTATTCTTCTTCCTCTCCTCTCGTGATCTCGGCACCTTTATCATCGCCATTGTTAGCTAGCCCCCTCGTGTTGTGGCATTCTATTTTGCAATATTTACAGGAAGGCATAATAAGAATACATACAAGAAGGCATAATTAATGCAACTCACTACATCATTGCATGAACCAGTTAAATCGAGAAACATGTCTCTGCACATTAGCATTCATATTCATATATTCATGTGAATTGGGTATTTGTATTGAAATGGGTTATTCATGGCTGTTACATCATCGTGGCGCATTGCATTGTATGAAGGTGTTAATACGTCCAAAAACAGTCACGTCTTCGTCTACCTTTATGATGTCTATTCATGTCATTTTAACCGGAAATTCGTAGGTGCACACACCTGCCCGGTCGGGCCTCAACATAATTTCCTCACAATACACAAACTCGTTTGACTCCTCAAAGTTCCCTTCATGGTTTTGGGTTTTTAGCTTCTGAAACTTAGTGAATTTATCATTCATTCCTACCATGTTTTAGCATGTGAAACGTAGTGAAGTTGTAAAAACATGGTATAACATATTCAAAAGTGATTTTATTTCAATGCCCTCATCACTAGGACCCAATATGCAAATGAAACATAAATTGGACTTTTGCTTCAAAAGATATAATATATTCAAATTGGAAGTCCAAAGAAAAAGCATGAGATGGGGTCGGTGCCCGCACATGTGTGCCACTATGTGTCTTTTTTATCAGTTACATTACTTTGTTTCCAATTTTGCTGCCATATATGACAGTTTATATCATCTCCCTTTTTGAGAAATGTCAAAGAATGACGACAATAAATAGAAAAATCCTAAATACAAAAGAATAGGAAGACAAAGAAATTCATACAAAAATTAGATTCATGGGGTGTAGCAAGAGGGCACGATAGGGCTTGTTGGGCCCACCAGTCGCTCCACCCCTCTCATCCAACCATTATCGCCACCATTTTGACCCTAGATCGCATCCGTCATAATAATTTAATTTATGAGTGTATTTATAGAGGAATGGAGGAGGACGAGCCACTGACAAAGAAAAAGTATTCACGACCAAAATACTGCCCAACTCTCGTCTCCAAAAAATCCATGATAGATTGCCAAGGATTGGTTTGTACCCATGGTAATGGATCCAATCCACATATCCTCCACGATGATCCCATAATGTGTGAGTAGTATCTCAAGGCTATAGAGGTTGTGTAGTAGTAGATATGTCAATTTCTCCCTCATTTTCTTAGACCTAGGATGGTTTTGTTATTTCACTGAAGTAGTACCATTATGGGTATGCGGTAGAGACATCTTAATTTGTTCTAACGAGGATGTGTAATGATGATAGTTACATCTTGGTCCTATCATTGGTTGTTATACACTTTACAAATACATTGGACAAGTGTCCATTAATTGCTCCGTCGTGCCCTAATCTGGGATGTTATATTATGTGCATGTATTAATGTATTTGCATTGGCATAGGGTTTCGTGGACTTGGTTGGCCCCTCATTTTCTGTATTCCGTGAAAGCCCAAAGATGGACACAGTTGTGTGAAAAAAGCTATGCAATCTTTCCTTTTGCGGTTATCACTAGTAGTACACGCCAGAATCTTTGCTGGTTAGCCAACACCATAAAGAGCATATGAGAGAGAGAGAGGACCTCATTTATGGGTGTATTTATAGAGGAACGAACAAGGACGGTCCACGGACAAAGAAAAATCCTTCGAGGCAAAAATACTGCCCAACTCTTTTCTCCACTGAAATCCACGATAAATTGCGAAGGATTGGTTTGTACCCATGTTAATAGATCCAATCCACGAAACCTCCACAGTTATTCGATAATGTGTGAGTAGTCCATCAAGGCTATGGTGGTTGTGTGGTAGTAATAGATATATCAATTTCCTCCTAATTTTCTTATTCCTAGGATGATTTTGTGGTTTCATCAAAGTAGTACCATTATGGGTATAATGTGGATATATCTTAATTTGTTCGAACAAGGATGACAGTTACATCTTCATCCTATCATTGAGTGGTATACGCTTTATAAATACATTGTACGAGTGTCCATCAATTGCTCCATCATGCTCTAATCTCGGATGTTATATGATCTGCATGTATTAATGTATTTGCACTGGCATAGGGTTGCATGGACTTGGTTGGCCCCTCATTTTCATAATCTGTGAAAGCCCAAAGATGAACACAGTTGTGCGACAAAAGCTATGCGATTGATCCTTTTGTGCTTATCATTAGTAGTACATGCCAGCATCTTTGCTGGTTAGGGAACACCATCAAGAGCATAGGACAAAGAGAGAGAGAGAGAACTCACGAAACAATTTAACTCCTTGTTGCTTATGTGTTAAGTGTTAACGTTGCTCTTTACTTTACATGACAGCCCATGTTTGTAGAAATCAGTTAATTGAGAAATGGATAGCTGAATCTTTTCCATGCACACCCACTTTTTATTTAGCTTGTTTAGGTTAAAATAAAAAATGTCAACCAACACTTGCATATGTTCAACACTCATTGTCATTGTATTTTCCAAACAATAATAGTCTAGGCACACTCATTGTCATTGTGCACATGAGAAGAGGTTTACCTAGGTTCAGGCCCTCGGTTCGAGGTAATACCCTACTTCCTACTTTTCTAGAATGATTTCTATAACCATATATGAGAACTACGTTTTGTGTCTACAAAGTGGTTCGATCGGTAGATCGTATGTGGTGTCCCCCGCCACACCTTATATGCTTGGTCCCTTCTCACCCTCTTCGGGTATAATAAGTCTTTCAAGCCGATGCATGGCGACAAGTGACTTGCATGTTATGTGTGGGCCAAACTTGCTCTGCCATAGATGAAACCATTAAGCAACACCCATGAGAGCGAGGCACATGCACACACAATGAACCCCATTTTGCCTATTCCCAAGCCCATTGCCTCTTCTGATCTTGGGACTCGACATTGCAGTCACATGTACGAGAAAGTCCAATCCTGGTTGATAATTAACTATTTCAGTAATTTTATTTTGTTTAATCACATTTGAGTACAATTTTACCACTATAATGAAGGTACTCTCCCCTATTTGGAGGTGGTACTCCTTAAATTTTATGTGAGAGTACCATATAAGTTTGACTATTAGCTAGATTAGGATGGATGGGTGGCTCACAACAATTTTGAGGTACTGTAAAAGAGCTTGGTTCACATAGAGTAATTAGAATCAACCAAAAACATGTTAAAATTCCTCCAAACCAAAGATAACCTAACATGACAATGACATGCAAGATACTCAAGGGAGGACTTTTCTTCCTAGTTGAAGAGTCTTTGCCTATTATACCCTAATTAAAATGTGAGTATTCTTAGGTTGATCTCTCACCCGTTCGAAGCCAACAGATTGAACGGGCCCCTTGCATTGCGCCCTTATCGGGGGCGCCCAACCAAACCATGGTTGGTGGGCCCCTGTCGCCAGCGCAATTTAAAGAGGTGGGGTGCCGGGGCACAGATTACGAGGCTGACCATGCACCACAACACCACCAACACACCAATCCAATCTAGGGTTTTGCGCTAGGCCGACGTGAAGCTCTGCCGCCACCACCTTGCCCACACTGCGCCATCACCGTGCACCATAGCACCACGATGGCCTCTGGCTCGAGCTCGTCAGCCAAAGGAGAAGGTAGGACCGCAGGGATCCCTAACCCTAACCGATCCAGTGATCTAACAATAGTATCAACCAGAGTTTGGGTTTTGGATTTTTGGTACGAAATCAAAAGAACTTCCCTTCCCAAAAGAGCCCTAGAATAGGGAAAAGATCTCACAGGAGAGTGCCTCATGCTCGCCGGCAAAGTGCGCCGCCGCAAGGCCGCGCCAGTTCCTCTCGATCTGAATGGGCATCGGCAAGCCGAGCTGTTCGGAAGAAGAACACACCCTGCAAAGGGAAAAGGGGCACCGCAGCCACGTCGTTCGACGGCGGGGCGCTTCCGCTAAGGGAAACGCGTCACTGGCTAAGGGGAGGCAACGACACCATAGATCGTCGTCGTCCATCGGGCACAGAGGGGAAGAGGAGGCTCTCCAGTCTCTCTCTCTCTCTCTCTCTGTTGAAGTAGAGATGGAGACAAAAAAGAGGGAAGGGAAAGAGAAGGCGGCTCGCTCGGCGTGGTGGCTCGACGCTGTCGCCGGCGGCCGGCGGGGATCTCACCCGCACCTACTCAGCCACATCTCCCTCTTTGCCAGAAGATGCGGTGGGTGGGGGAGAACAGGATGAAGAGAAAGGGCAAGAAAGCGGAGGCATGCGCGTCGCGTTGGTCTTCGATCCCGTCGTCGGCGGCCTGGCTGAGCGCCACCGTTGGCCCGCCGTCGCCGTGTTCGAATGAACAGAGGAGGCGAGCGGCACGAGTGCGTGGGAAACAATGGATCTGGGGTTTCTGTTCGAGCGGCTGGCGATCTGTTTTGTTCGAGCGAAACACGCGGCTAGCCGTCGGATCTCCACGGGCGGTGCAGATCAAAAACCTAAAGCGGCGCTGGGCCTGTTGGGCCAAAGAGGAGGAGGCAGCGCTGGGCTGAGGCCGGTGGCCCAGATCGAGGCGAGGCCGGCTCGCACGAGCGCGCGGAGGAGGAGGCCATGGGCTGCTGCAGGCCTCCCACGCCAGGCCGAGGCCGGCTGAAGCTACATGTTTTTTAATAGTTTTTGTCCAGCTTTTTTTGGCAGATTTCATAAATAGTTTTTCTATGCAAAAAAAATTTCCATCGAATTTTTTTTGTTTAGAAAATAGAAAAGTAAACTGAAAATTAAAATAGAAAATTTTCAGAAAAAGAAAAGTTCAGGATTTTTATTCGGTGAAAGAGAAGTTCCTGAAATGAATAAAAAGGTTCATGATTTTTATTCATGTTTTTCCGCTGCGTAAATAATTAATAGTGCTTTTTACAAAGAAAATAAAAGTTTAGATAGAATTATATTTTAAGAGCATGTTAAAAGTGATTATTGAAATGAAATGATTATGTTATTTTTATGACCAACGTTGTTAATAACATGATCATGTTTTATTATTGAAATTAAAGGTGCATTTATTTCTAATATTTTACCCAACGGTAATATAGATTTAATTGCATAGACAATTGTATGTTTAATTTGACCAACGTTAGATTAATGCATCTGATTGGTTATACAGATCTCACTTAAATTGTGATTTTAGGAGGCTTTCACTTGATGAGTTGCTAAAAGATGTTCCGACACTCAGAGGTGACAATTACACTGAGTGAAGGAAGAAAGTAGCTAGAACAGGCATTTGTTTGTGCTGAGCTAGACTGGGTTGTGGACACCCCACAGCCGGTCAAGCCTACAGAGCTAGTAAGAGTGGCAACTCATGATGATGCTGCATGGGATATAAAGAGGGGGGATTATGCTCCTTTGCAGATGTCATTCTCCATAAAAAATCAAAAGTGGGTCAATGCAAACAAAAAGTGCATGGCATTTATAAAGAATACAATTAAGAGCACCATTGTGGGCTCCATTGCAGAGTGCACTTTCGCAGGGGAGTTGCTTACAAAGATAAAGAGCCACTTCACTGACTCTTCAAAGATATATGCCACCGAAGTGTTAAAGCAACTAGTGACAAAACACTATACAGGTAGTAGTCATGTGTAACACCCACGATGCGGCTATAGCTCCCACGTGTGGAAGCACGACTTAGAGGCATAACCGCATTGTAAGCAATGTCGCAAGTGAGGTAATCTTCACAACAACCCATGTAATGAATGAGGGAAAAGATACATAGTTGGCTTACACTCGCCACATCACACCAATAGCATAAATATCATTACATTCATCCAGATACAATCAAGGCCAGACTACGGAACCAAAATAAAGAACAACCCCAAATGTGACAAAGTCCCCGATCGCCCCAACTGGGCCCCACTACTAATTGTCTGGAAAGAAAACGTAGTATCGTCTTGAGTCCTCATCGAACTCCCACTTGAGCTCAGTCGAATCACCTGGAGTGGTATCATTGGTCCCTACATCTGGTTTTGGAAGTAATCTGTGAGTCACGGGGACTCAGCAATCTCACACCCTCGCGATCAAGACTATTTAAGCTTATAGGAAGGGTAAAAGTATGATGTGGAGCTGCAGTAAGCGACTGGCATATATGGTGGCTAACATACGCAAAAGAGAGCGAGAAGAGAAGGCAAAGGCACGGTCGATGAACTATGATCAAGAAGTGATCCTAGAACAACCTACGATCAAGAATAACACGAGACCGTGTTCTCTTCCCGGACTCCACCGAAAAGAGAACATCACGGCCACACACTCTGTTGATTCATTTTAATTAAGTTAAGTTTCAAGTTTTCTACAACCGGACATTAACAAATTCCCATCTACCCATAACCGCAGGCATGGCTTTCGAAAGATCAAATCCCAGCAGGGGTGTCCCAACTTAGCCCATCACAAGCTCTCACGGTCAACGAAGGATATTCCTTCTCCCAAGATAATCCGATCAGACTCGGAATCCCGGTTACAAGACATCTCGACAATAGTAAAACTAAACCAGCAAAGCCACCCGAATGTGCCGACAAATCCCGATAGGAGCTGCACATATCTCATTCTCAGGGCACATTCAGATGAGCCAGACGTCGGGTAGGCCAGCCCAGAGTTGCCCCTGGTAGCCCCGGACATCGCTCAGTTACACTGAAAGTTATCCAAATAAATATTACCAAGACATAATTAAACCAAATTATTTCCACCGTCTACATTCATCAACCGGCACAGTACTCAACACAATTGCCACAAAATATACAAACTCCGAAATCAATACTATAATTAAGCAATTGTTTTCTTTTAATATCCTTTTCAAATCTCCAATCCACAACGGGTAAATCTATCGGACATACGCGAACACATACTTCACAAGCAATACATTTATCAAATTCAAAGTGGATTCGCCCTCGGAAACGCTCTGGTGTAATTGATTTTTCATAAGGGTAGTGAATCGTTATAGGTAAACGATTTGTGTGGGATAAGGTAGTTATGAAACTTTGACCTATGTACCTTGTAGCACGTATTGTTTGTTGA